>NC_088418.1:50348904-50583698 GCF_034236695.1 Oncorhynchus nerka | reverse complement strand
AGTCAATGTGGAGGCTATATACAGGGGGTACCAGTACAGAGTCAATGTGGAGGCTATATACAGGGGGTACCGGTACAGAGTCAATGTGGAGGCTATATACAGGGGGTACCGGTACAGAGTCAATGTGGAGGCTATATACAGGGGTACCGGTACAGAGTCAATGTGGAGGCTATATACAGGGGTACCGGTACAGAGTCAATGTGGAGGCTATATACGGGGGTACCGGTACAGAGTCAATGTGGAGGCTATATACAGGGGTACCGGTACAGAGTCAATGTGGAGGCTATATACAGGGGGTACCGGTACAGAGTCAATGTGGAGGCTATATACAGGGGTACCGGTACAGAGTCAATGTGGAGGCTATATACAGGGGGTACCGGTACAGAGTCAATGTGGAGGCTATATACAGGGGTACCGGTACAGAGTCAATGTGGAGGCTATATACAGGGGCACCGTACAGAGTCAATGTGGAGGCTATATACAGGGGGTACCGGTACAGAGTCAATGTGGAGGCTATATACAGGGGGTACCGGCACAGAGTCAATGTGGAGGCTATATACAGGGAGTACCGGTACAGAGTCAATGTGGAGGCTATATACAGGGGGTACCGGTACAGAGTCAATGTGGAGGCTATATACAGGGGGTACCGCACAGAGTCAATGTGGAGGCTATATACAGGGGTACCGGTACAGAGTCAATGTGGAGGCTATATACAGGGGGTACCGGTACAGAGTCAATGTGGAGGCTATATACAGGGGGTACTGGTACAGAGTCAATGTGGAGGCTATATACAGGGGGCACCGGTACAGAGTCAATGTGGAGGCTATATACAGGGGCACCGGTACAGAGTCAATGTGGAGGCTATATACAGGGGGCACCGGTACAGAGTCAATGTGGAGGCTATATACAGGGTGTACCGGTACAGAGTCAATGTGGAGGCTATATACAGGGGGTACCGGTACAGAGTCAATGTGGAGGCTATATAGAGGGGTACCGGTACAGAGTCAATGTGGAGGCTATATACAGGGGGCACCGGTACAGAGTCAATGTGGAGGCTATATACAGGGGGCACCGGTACAGAGTCAATGTGGAGGCTATATACAGGGGGTACCGGTACAGAGTCAATGTGGAGGCTATATACAGGGGGTACCGGTACAGAGTCAATGTGGAGGCTATATACAGGGGGTACCGGTACAGAGTCAATGTGGAGGCTATATACAGGGGGTACCGGTACAGAGTCAATGTGGAGGCTATATACAGGGGGCACCGTACAGAGTCAATGTGGAGGCTATATACAGGGGTACCGGTACAGAGTCAATGTGGAGGCTATATACAGGGGGTACCGGTACAGAGTCAATGTGGAGGCTATATACAGGGGGTACCGGTACAGAGTCAATGTGGAGGCTATATACAGGGGGCACCGGTACAGAGTCAATGTGGAGGCTATATACAGGGGTACCGGTACAGAGTCAATGTGGAGGCTATATACAGGGGTACCGGTACACATCAATGTGGAGGCTATATACAGGGGGCACTGCACAGAGTCAATGTGGAGGCTAGGACACAGGGGCACCTCGTGCACAGAGTCAATGTGGAGGTTATATACAGGGGTACCGGTAGAGAGTCACGTGGAGGCCAGACAGGCACTGCAGAGGTCGTGGAGGCTATATACAGGGGGTACCGGCACAGAGTCACGGGAGGCTATATACAGGGGGTACCGGTACAGAGTCAATGTGGAGGCTATATACAGGGGCACCGGTACAGATCTAATGTGAAAGGCATACAGGTACTGCACAGAGTCACGTGGAGGCTATATACAGGGGTACCGGCACAGAGTCAATGTGGAGGCTATATATGGTGGGGGCACCTGCACAGAGTCACGTGAGAGGCTATATACAGGGCACCGGCATGGAGTCAATGTGGAGGCTATATACAGGGTACCGGTACAGAGTCAATGTAGAGGCTATATACAGGGGGTACCGGTACAGTCAATGTGGGAGGCTATATACAGGGGGTACCGGTGCAGAGTCAATGTGGAGGCTATATACAGGGGGCACCGGTACAGAGTCAATGTAGAGGCTATATACAGGGGGCACCGGTACAGAGTCAATGTGGAGAGCTATATACAGGGCACTGTACAGAGTCAATGTGGAGGCTATATACAGGGGGCACCGGTACAGAGTCAATGTGAGGCTATATACAGGGCACCGGTACAGAGTCAATGTGGAGGCTATATACAGGGTGCCGGTACAGAGTCAATGTGGAGGCTATATACAGGGGCACCGGTACAGAGTCAATGTGGAGGCTATATACAGGGGGTACCGGTACAGAGTCAATGTGGAGGCTATATACAGGGGGTACTGGTAGAGAGTCAATGTGGAGGCTATATACAGGGGTACCGGTACAGAGTCAATGTGGAGGCTATATACAGGGTACGGTGAGAGTCAATGTGGAGGCTATATACAGGGGTACCGGTACAGAGTCAATGTGGAGGCTATACAGGGGGTACGGTAGAGAGTCAATGTGGAGGCTATATACAGGGGGTACCGGTACAGAGTCAATGTGGAGGCTATATACAGGGGGTACCGGTACAGAGTCAATGTGGAGGCTATATACAGGGTACCGGTACAGAGTCAATGTGGAGGCTATATACAGGGGTACCGGTACAGAGTCAATGTGGAGGCTATATACAGGGGTACCGGTACAGAGTCAATGTGGAGGCTATATACAGGGGGTACGGTACAGAGTCAATGTGGAGGCTATATACAGGGGTACCGGTACAGAGTCAATGTGGAGGCTATATAGAGGGGTACCGGTACAGAGTCAATGTGGAGGCTATATACAGGGGTACCGGTACAGAGTCAATGTGGAGGCTATATAGAGGGGTACCGGTACAGAGTCAATGTGGAGGCTATATACAGGGGTACCGGTACAGAGTCAATGTGGAGGCTATATACAGGGGTACCGGTACAGAGTCAATGTGGAGGCTATATACAGGGGTACCGGTACAGAGTCAATGTGGAGGCTATATACAGGGGTACCGGTACAGAGTCAATGTGGAGGCTATATACAGGGGTACCGGTACAGAGTCAATGTGGAGGCTATATACAGGGGTACGGTACAGAGTCAATGTGGAGGCTATATACAGGGGGTACCGGTACAGAGTCAATGTGGAGGCTATATACAGGGTACCGGTACAGAGTCAATGTGGAGGCTATATACAGGGGTACCGGTACAGAGTCAATGTGGAGGCTATATACAGGGGGTACCGGTACAGAGTCAATGTGGAGGCTATATAGAGGGGTACAGAGTCGGGCTATATACAGAGTCAATGTGGAGGCTATATACAGGGGGTACCGGTACAGAGTCAATGTGGAGGCTATATACAGGGGGTACGGTACAGAGTCAATGTGGAGGCTATATAGAGGGTACGGTACAGAGTCAATGTGGAGGCTATATACAGGGGGTACCGGTACAGAGTCAATGTGGAGGCTATATACAGGGGGTACCGGTACAGAGTCAATGTGGAGGCTATATACAGGTACCGGTACAGAGTCAATGTGGAGGCTATATACAGGGGGTACCGGTAGAGAGTCAATGTGGAGGCTATATACAGGGGGTACCGGTACAGAGTCAATGTGGAGGCTATATACAGGGGTACCGGTACAGAGTCAATGTGGAGGCTATATACAGGGGCACGGTACAGAGTCAATGTGGAGGCTATATACAGGGGTGCGGTACAGAGTCAATGTGGAGGCTATATACAGGGGGTACGGTACAGAGTCAATGTGGGAGGCTATATACAGGAGGCTATATACCGGTACAGAGTCAATGTGGAGGCTATATACAGGGGTACCGGTACAGAGTCAATGTGGAGGCTATATACAGGGGGTATCGGTACAGAGTCAATGTGGAGGCTATATACAGGGGCACCGGTACAGAGTCAATGTGGAGGCTATACAGGGGTACTGGTACAGAGTCAATGTGGAGGCTATATACAGGGGTACTGGTACAGAGTCAATGTGGAGGCTATATACAGGGTACAGGTACAGAGTCAATGTGGAGGCTATATACAGTACCGGGAGTTAATGTGGAGCTATATACAGGAGTACAGAGTCAATGTGGAGGCTATATACAGGGGGTACCGGTAGAGAGTCAATGTGGAGGCTATATACAGGGGGTACCGGTACAGAGTCAATGTGGAGGCTATATACAGGGGGTACCGGTACAGAGTCAATGTGGAGGCTATATACAGGGGTACCGGTACAGAGTCAATGTGGAGGCTATATACAGGGGTACCGGTACAGAGTCAATGTGGAGGCTATATACAGGGGTACCGGTACAGAGTCAATGTGGAGGCTATATACAGGGGGTACCGGTACAGAGTCAATGTGGAGGCTATATACAGGGGTACCGGTACAGAGTCAATGTGGAGGCTATATAGAGGGGGTACCGGTACAGAGTCAATGTGGAGGCTATATACAGGGGTACCGGTACAGAGTCAATGTGGAGGCTATATACAGGGGGTACCGGTACAGAGTCAATGTGGAGGCTATATACAGGGGGTACCGGTACAGAGTCAATGTGGAGGCTATATAGAGGGGTACCGGTACAGAGTCAATGTGGAGGCTATATACAGAGGGGTACCGGTACAGAGTCAATGTGGAGGCTATATACAGGGGTGCGGGGGTAGGCTATACGGTAGAGAGTCAATGTGGAGGCTATATACAGGGGTACCGGGGTACAGAGTCAATGTGGAGGCTATATACAGGGTACCGGTACAGAGTCAATGTGGAGGCTATATACAGGGGGTAACGGTGCAGAGTCAATGTGGAGGCTATATACAGGGGCACCGGTACAGAGTCAATGTGGAGGCTATATACAGGGTACCGGTAGAGAGTCAATGTGGAGGCTATATACAGGGGGTACCGGTACAGAGTCAATGTGGAGGCTATATACAGGGGGTACCGGTACAGAGTCAATGTGGAGGCTATATACAGGGTACCGGTAGAGAGTCAATGTGGAGGCTATATACAGGGCACCGGTACAGAGTCAATGTGGAGGCTATATAGAGGGGCACCGGTACAAAGTCAATGTGGAGCTATATACAGGGGCACCGGTACAGAGTCAATGTGGAGGCTATATACAGGGGGTACCGGTACAGAGTCAATGTGGAGACTATATACAGGGGGCACCGGTACAGAGTCAATGTGGAGGCTATATACAGGGGGTACCGGTACAGAGTCAATGTGGAGACTATATACAGGGGCACGGTACAGAGTCAATGTGGAGGCTATATACAGGGGTACCGGTACAGAGTCAATGTGGAGGCTATATACAGGGGCACCGGTACAGAGTCAATGTGGAGACTATATACAGGAGTACCGGTACAGAGTCAATGTGGAGACTATATACAGGGCACCGGTACAGAGTCAATGTGGAGGCTATATACAGGGTACCGGTACAGAGTCAATGTGGAGGCTATATACAGGGGCACCGGTACAGAGTCAATGTGGAGACTATATACAGGGGGTACCGGTACAGAGTCAATGTGGAGGCTATATACAGGGGGCACCGGTACAGAGTCAATGTGGAGGCTATATACAGGGTGTTACGGTACAGAGTCAATGTGGAGGCTATATACAGGGGGCACCGGTACAGAGTCAATGTGGAGACTATATACAGGGGGCACCGGTACAGAGTCAATGTGGAGGCTATATACAGGGGCACCGGTACAGAGTCAATGTGGAGACTATATACAGGGGTACCGGTACAGAGTCAATGTGGAGGCTATATACAGGGGTACGGTACAGAGTCAAATGGAGGCTATATACAGGGGGCACCGGTACAGAGTCAATGTGGAGGCTATATACAGGGGCACCGGTACAGAGTCAATGTGGAGGCTATATACAGGGCACCGGTACAGAGTCAATGTGGAGGCTATATACAGGGTACCGGTACAGAGTCAATGTGGAGGCTATATACAGGGTACTGATACAGAGTCAATGTGGAGCTATATACAGGGGGGTACCGGTACAGAGTCAATGTGGAGGCTATATACAGGGGTACCGGTACAGAGTCAATGTGGAGGCTATATACAGGGGGTACGGTACAGAGTCAATGTGGAGGCTATATACAGGGGTACCGGTACAGAGTCAATGTGGAGGCTATATACAGGGGGTACCGGTACAGAGTCAATGTGGAGGCTATATACAGGGTGTTACGGTACAGAGTCAATGTGGAGGCTATATACAGGGTATTACGGTACAGAGTCAATGTGGAGCTATATACAGGGAGCACGGTACAGAGTCAATGTGGAGGCTATATACAGGGGCACCGGTACAGAGTCAATGTGGAGACTATATACAGGGGGTACCGGTACAGAGTCAATGTGGAGGCTATATACAGGGGGTACCGGTACAGAGTCAATGTGGAGGCTATATACAGGGGGCACCGGTACAGAGTCAATGTGGAGGCTATATACAGAATTGTTAGTACAGAGTCAATGTGGAGGCTATATACAGGGGTACCGGTACAGAGTCAATGTGGAGGCTATATACAGGGTACCGGTACAGAGTCAATGTGGAGGCTATATACAGGGGGTACGGCACAGAGTCAATGTGGAGGCTATATACAGGGGGTACCGGTACAGAGTCAATGTGGAGGCTATATACAGGGGTACCGGTACAGAGTCAATGTGGAGGCTATATACAGGGGTACCGGTACAGAGTCAATGTGGAGGCTATATACAGGGGGTACGGTACAGAGTCAATGTGGAGGCTATATACAGGGGGTACCGGTACAGAGTCAATGTGGAGGCTATATACAGGGGGTACCGGTACAGAGTCAATGTGGAGGCTATATACAGGGGGTACCGGTACAGAGTCAATGTGGAGGCTATATACAGGGGGTACCGGTACATAGTCAATGTGTGGGGGCACTGATCCACACAAGGAAAAAGGCTATTTTAGGCTTGGAGGTTCATTTAGGGTTAATGTTACAATTAGGGTTATTTTAGGTTTACGGGTTAAGTTCAGGATTAGGGGTTAGGGAAAATAGTGTTGTTATGGGAATCAATTGTTTGGTCCCGACAAGGATAGTAAAACAAAAATGTGTGTTTTGGGCTGTTGCCGTTACCATACTACCGCCACACCGGTGGTCACGAGTCATGAAGGCAGTCAAATTCCACGTGACCGTTTAGTCACGGTAATTAGGCTTCTCCAAGCTCTGATGCTGCTGATGGTCATTAGTAACTGCCTGGTATTCAGCCCTCTATTCTCCCTCTAATTACTCTGACATCAATGCAAATTTAATCGAGAATCTAATCAAACACTTCATTAAAGCCCATGAGCTCATGTTGTCGCAACATTTCTATAGGCTATGCAATTGTGCGAGAAAAAGGAGTGATGGCCTCTACTAAAAATAGGAGGATCCCATCAGCTTTCTATAGGCTAGGCCTGCTATATTTATTTCTCAACTTTCCTAATATTAAGCACATTGCTTATATTTACAATTGGAGTATAACCCACCTGGCTGGCATGAAAATTAACCACTGGGAAAAGCGTCCTCCATTTGCTATTTAAGTGCATAGAAGACAGGTCTTTTTTCCGCTGCCCCTGTTTCGATACAGGTGCATAATAATGATCCATTCTAAATCAAAACAGATTTCACACATATATTATTTAGTATAGGTAAAGACAAGACTAGTCTGATGGGTGACAATATTAGCCCAACACTTGTGAATTATATATTATCACTTGTGATTGATGCGGTTTGTAAAGGTTTGTATCACCTTTGATAAGGTTTGTAACTCAAATGAAGTGGCCAAATAACATATATTTAAATGAAGCACATTAATCCGCTTTAGAAGGGGTGTAGAGCTTAACTGCCATATGTAAGCAGCATGTGAGTTTCAAGTTTGGGGAAGATCATTTCCACCATAGAGATGCACCTTCATAATAAAATCATTACCTGCATAATTGCATTTGCGGTCACTTTTGATTATGGTGTTTTCCGCTAATGGAACATTCGCTCTTATAGCCTACTACCATGTACACATTGCTGCGCTTATAATGTGAAGAAATAACCTAATAGTTTAGCGACATTCTGATCTGTTGCATCAGCCACATGACATTAAAACGTTTTTGGGATGTTAGTGGTTGTTTAATTTTGGATCTATAGCATCCCACAACTGTCCCAGACTATGTTTGGAATATTTATGTATTGCACAGAACAGAATAGGTCTGCCTTTGTACTATGGGGGATAGTAGATTGACATAGGCTAGTGCTTTTGCTGTTCGTTAGGCCTACTCATATTGTTGGCTGATGAAAAGTAAATGTGGACAGTTCTTCTGTTTGTAGAACAACTAAAGTTACATTAATAACTCTAAATTAAGCATAAAGCAATACCTATTTCTTTGTTAAACGCTCAAAAAAGAATAGCCGTATGTGAGCACTCCCTCAAATCGTTTGTAGAAAATATCCTTTCTATTTTATTCACCTTTGTATTCTTCATACTATAAAATAATGCCATGGAATTCTAAGCAAATCTTGCCTGCTAAAATAACTTGTGTAGCCCACAGCCATTTGGCATAGCCAGATCAGCACCTAACATAAGGACAACTCAGAGTGTGCTATTCTGTTCTTCTGAAATAGACTACATTTTCTTCATATCCCGAGTGGCACAGCTTCTCAGCGCTGGAGGCGTCACTACAGACCCTGGTTCGATTCCAGACTGTATCACAACCGGACGTGATTGGGAGACCCATAGGGCAGTGCACAATTGGCCCAGTGTCTTCTGGGTTTGTCCGGGGTAGGCTGTCACTGTAAAATAATAATATGTTTTTAACTGACAAGTTTACCTGACAAGTTTAAATAAAATAAAATAAATAATAGATTTAGTATGAAGGTGTAGGCTATATTATATGGATTTATTAGACTTTTTAAAAACTAGATGTTCCAAAGGTCTGCATTAGTGGCTTGTGGCAGCCAGGAGATGCTAAATGTGTTTATGTTAATTAACGGTCAATTACCGTGAGACCGACAGTTATTTGCTTGGCAATCACCAGCTGACAAAATGTTGTGATTGCCACAGCCCTGTGTGCGTGCGTGCGTGCGTGTGTGTGTGTGTGTGCGCGTGTGTGTGTGTGCCTTAGTGCATCTGCCTTTGCAGTAAAAAGATAGATGGGGTGCCTGGCAGCTCCAGTCTGTTGGTTGACATGTTTATAAATAGACAGATGAATGAAAGTCTCTCAGGTCTTTTATGTGTTTTCTCCTTTATTTTCTCTTCCAGTCAGTCACTCACCTTCCAGGGTTGTTTTCATTCAATATCGAATTGGTAGAAAAGGTCAGTTCTCCTGACTGTGGAGAGAGACGCTATGGCTCCATGCTGCTGAAAAAGACCAGTTCATATGATACATCAGTCACCGCCTGCTTGACTCAGTGATATGGTGCAGTGGTTGTATTTTGATTTCTGACAAGTTCATGCACTGTATGTTTTTTGGACATGTATGAATGTTAGTCTCTCCTCCATCACTTTGTCTAAGTTAAATCTCTCTCTCTCTGGTCCCTTCCATTCTGTTCACTGTTGTTCCCTCTGTAAAGTGTAAACCCCATCAGGTGACAGCCTCTTATTGAGAGCGTTGACCAAATGCCATTCATTATGTTACAACCCTGTCAAATCCTCTCTGCCCGGCTCGTTATTGTCATACAGGTCTAGATCAGTCACTCGTCAACAGCCTCTAGTGAACCCACTCTCATCCTGTCACACACTTAGACACACACCCACATACGTGACACACAAGCATGGACGCTCGCACACACACACACACACACACACAATACACTAGCATGCTTGTCACACACACACAATCTCACACAGAAACACACACACACAGGTACATGTTATGTACTGGGTAATGCTAATCACTCTACTGACTGGTGTTGGAATGGAAGTGTGGAGGGGGAGAGGGGGTGCATGTTCTCCTAACAGCCCTGAGGGAGGGGAGGGGAGAGGGGGGTGCATGTTCTCCTAATAGCCCTGAGAGGAGAGGGAGAGGGGGTGCATGTTCTCCTAATAGCCCTGAGAGGGAGAGGGAGAGGGAGAGGGGTGCATGTTCTCCTAATAGCCCTGAGAGGGAGAGGGAGAGGGGGTGCATGTTCTCCTAATAGCCCTGAGAGGGAGGGGAGAGGGGTGCATGTTCTCCTAATAGCCCTGAGAGGAGGAGAGGGGGTGCATGTTCTCCTAATAGCCCTGAGAGGGGAGGGGGTGCATGTTCTCCTAATAGCCCTGAGAGGGAGGGGGGTGCATGTTCTCCTAATAGCCATGAGAGGGAGGGAGAGGGGGTGCATGTTCTCCTAATAGCCCTGAGAGGGAGGGGGAGGGGGTGCATGTTCTCCTAATAGCCCTGAGAGGGAGGGAGAGAGGGGGTGCATGTTCTCCTAATAGCCCTGAGAGGAGAGGGAGAGGGGTGCATGTTCTCCTAATAGCCCTGAGAGGGAGAGGGAGAGGGAGAGGGGGTGCATGTTCTCCTAATAGCCCTGAGAGGGAGAGGGAGAGGGGGTGCATGTTCTCCTAATAGCCCTGAGAGGGAGGGGGAGAGGGGGTGCATGTTCTCCTAATAGCCCTGAGAGGGAGAGGGAGAGGGGGTGCATGTTCTCCTAATAGCCCTGAGAGGGAGAGGGAGAGGGGGTGCATGTTCTCTGTTTCAGTCAGCGATGAAAGTGCTACATGGACTCCGTTTATGAAAAGTTATACATGCCGTGTCAACTCCAGGAGCGTTAGTGTGCTCCCGAAACAAATCAACCAAAATAAAACCACTTTGGGGCATGCAGCACCAACAGAGAATTATGGAGGCAGCAAGTAATGATTATTGTCATTGAGCATAGGCCTAAACCATACAGAGCCATTACACCACATATATGTCCCAAATGGCATCCTATTACCTTAGTGCAATGCTATTTCCTTGTCAAACGTAGTGCACTATATAAGGAATCAGGTGCCTTTTGGGACGAATATGTTTTATAGTGGCCCTCTATCACCGTCGCTCTGCTATGCTAATCCAATGACAAGCACTACAGGCCCCCTACTGCGAAAAACACGAGCTACACTGAATGACTCACTTCTCTTTCTAGCACACTCAGAGAGGCACACGTGTTATACACACACACACACACACACTACCAATGTTGATTAGCTATTTGATAGAAATCCTCTTTTCTTTTTCCCTTCAGCATCTGTGTTCCTTTCATGGCTAGCCTCCCAGTTCCCTCTCTTTGTCGAGGTGTCTGATAGGCGCTGTCCATGGTGCTGACACTGGGCTGTTCACAGTGCTGTCCGTTGTGCTGAAACCGTATAGATTACTACAGCAGAAGCAGTCAACCATGCCGGTGCATAACACAATGTACTACACAGTACACACCTGCTAACATCCACACAAGGCTATGGCACCAGCACCACATATTCAATAGAATGTGATACAGACAGACGTTCTCAATGTGACAGCCCAGATTGCATTTGCACAGATTCTAATGGGATAATACGTGGTGATTCACGGTTTACGTTGTCTGCTGCATAGGTAATGTCTCTGTGTTTACGAGTCCTTCTGGCTTCCCAAACGCAATGACTAGGCCTAATGTATATGTATAGTATGGAGACCCAGCACTGTTACTACGTAGAGACACTGCAGTACTGGAGAGCATGTCTGATAGTGTACTACATGTCTGATAGAGTACTACATGTCTGAAAGAGTACTACATGTCTGATAGAGTACTACATGTCTGATAGAGTACTACATGTCTGAGAGTACTACATGTCTGATATAGTACTACATGTCTGATAGAGTACTACATGTCTGATATAGTACTACATGTCTGATAGAGTACTACATGTCTGATATAGTACTACATGTCTGATAGAGTACTACATGTCTGATATAGTACTACATGTCTGATAGAGCAGCAAATTAAGGGGAATGGACATGTTCTTTTTAGCACCTACTCGGCAGGATGTGTATGTGTGTGTGTGTGTGTGTAGGTGTGTGTGTATGTGTGTGTGCGCGTGCGTGCGTGCGTGTGTGCGTGTGTGATTCTTTGTTCTTTCTAACTGAGCGGATAGTAACAGGCATTGTGCTGTCACTGTGAACTAAGACTAACGTTCTGCTCACCGGCTTCCATTCTTGTGCTTCTTTGTCAGGTAATTGTGTGGTGGGCGCAGAGAGTTGTAATGCATGGACTGATACGGCAGTCGTTTCCAGCCCTGTCTTTGGTTCAGAGAGAAAGGTTATGTTGACTTTAAGATCGGCAAGGACTCTGAGTTTCCTTTCTGAACACATCTAGAAGAGATCTCCATGTTTGACCACACTCACACACACACACACACACACACACACACACACACTGTATTGACCGGCCAGGTCTCCAGAGACAGGTGTGTGTGCGTGTGTGTGTCCTCTGTCAGCACAAACAGGAGAGTAGGGGCAGTGACAGGGGTAGTGACACTGACAGATGCTGGTCAGCACTTTACCCTATAGCCAAGGGACCCGCCATGTCTCCTTGTCTGTCCATAGGTTGTGTGTCTGTCTGTCTCTTCATTCTGCTGCTTCTCCATTTACCTGTCAACATAGTTCCTCTACCTGTGTTTCATTCAGTGTTGGGAAGTAGTTCCACTACATGTAATTCAACGAGTAATTTAACTACATTTTGCGGTAGCTTGGTTGCCCAATAAAGCCTACTTATTTTTAAAAGAACCCCTATTTTCTTCTCTCCCTGACCACTGGGTTAAGCCGACGCAGTCTCTCTGGCTGTCACAGATCTCACTACACTTTTAACAACCGACTCCAGAGTGAGTTGTTCTTGCAGTCATTTTCTTCATTTTTCTTTCTCCTTTGTATTAAGTAAGGCCACCCCCCACTTATGTAATAAAAACACAAGAGAAAGACTGGGAAAGACTGAGAGGGAGAAAAAGAGAGATAGAGAGACTGAGTGCCAGTGTATCTAAGTGTAATTATTTAAATGCAACGGTCACTTTCCTGGGCCTGAACTGTTTCTGACTGTCCATACTTTGAATACGGCTCTCATCGTTAGGGCTATCATCGTTAGGGCTATCATCGTTAGTGGGCTATCATCGTTAAGGCAATTTCATCTCTCTCTCCCGCTCTCTCAATACAGCTTCATCATCAAACACTCCAACACCACTCCTATTAACTGGCTATAGACTCTTAACTGTACGACAATCAGTGGGGGAAAATGGGGCTGAAAACGTGTGAGTCAGCCAAGGTCCTGCACTGGTCAGACCTAATATAAGAACAGCTATAAAAGCATCAAACAGAGTGCAGCTGCATGAAACAGTGGAAGGATTAGATTTGTCTTTCACACAAAATAGAGCAAAATCACCCTCTCACTGTTTCAGGGAGGAGAGGAGAGGGGAAGAGAGTGATTGGGGAAATGAGAGGAGACGAAGAGAGAGGTTGGGGAGAGGGTAGGATGAGAGTTGTGGGTAGTGTTGTGGAGGCGTTGATGTGAGCTCTAGGAATAGTCTATGCAGGAAGTGTGTTTTTGTCTTTGTCTCTCCTTGACTTCTGCTTACGACGGTTCTCTCTCTCTCTCTCTCTCTCTCTCTCTCTCTCTCTCTCTCTCTCTCTCTCTCTCTCTCTCTCTCTCTCTCTCTCTCTCTCTCTCTCTCTCTCTCTCTCTCTCTCTCTCTCTCTCTCTCTCTCTCTCTCTCTCCATCCTTGTAGAGACATGGAGCTAACTTTGGAGCCTGTGTCTAGTCAAGGGAATTATTGGGCATATTTTGATGAGATGTCTCCTCTCCTGATTGGTGGGTAATGGGGGGTGCGGTCGTCAAGGTGACAGGCAAACTTAGTGTCATTGAGCGATCTCCCTCGTCACCACCCTAAAACCTTGAGCTGCAACCTCTACCCACCACTCAGGAAAATGGAAGATTACTCTTGACCTTGAATGTGTGTGTGTGTGTGTGTGTGTGTGTGTGTGTGTGTGTGTGTGTGTGTGTGTGTGTGTTCATTAGTCCACCTCTTCTAATTTCATACACTTTACCTCTATCTTCTCTCAGGCATGCGCAATGTGACAGTGCCCTCCACTAAAGTGTGTGGTCACCTTTCTGTGATTTCCTTTGTGTTTACCTCATTAAAGCATCACCACGCACATACCCATCCAGTCCCATTCACCCCCCCCCCTTGTCGTCCATTTCTCCTTTCCTCTAATCCTCTCTCCTCTGTCCTCTCAGTCAGTAAACAGCTTTTGTTGGTTGAAAACAGAAAAGGGCTAGAGCCTGTCCTCTCTGGCGCGGCGAGCAGAGCCGCGCTGATCCGTCGCTCCTGTGTTAGCGTGGCCGTCTGTCCACCCATCCGCCTGTCTACTTGTCACTGCGCTGTTGTTAAAACTGCCAGGGTCACGGGGTTAATTGGCACACTGTCATATTAAATTGCGGCGGGCAGAAAGAGACAGAGTGCAGAGAGAGACAGAGTGCAGAGAGAGACAGGGAACAGAGAGAGACAGGGAACAGAGAGAGACAGGGAACAGAGAGAGACAGGGAACAGAGAGAGACAGAGAGAGACAGGGAACAGAGAGAGACAGAGAGAGACAGGGAACAGAGAGAGACAGGGAACAGAGAGAGACAGGGATCGGAGAGAGACAGGAAACAGAGAGAGACAGAGTGCAGAGAGAGACAGAGTGCAGAGAGAGACAGAGTGCAGAGAGAGACAGAGAACAGAGAGAGACAGAGAACAAAGAGAGACAGAGAACAGAGAGAGACAGGGAACAGAGAGAGACGGGGAACAGAGAGAGACAGGGAACAGAGAGAGACAGATAGAGACAGGGAACAGAGAGAGACAGAGAGAGACAGGGAACAGAGAGAGACAGAGAGAGACAGGGAACAGAGAGAGACAGAGAGAGACAGGGAACAGAGAGAGACAGAGAGAGACAGGGAACAGAGAGAGACAGAGAGCAGAAAGAGACAGGGAACAGAGAGAGACATGGAACAGAGAGAGACAGGGAACAGAGAGAGACAGAGAGAGACAGGGAACAGAGAGACAGAGAGAGACAGGGAACAGAGAGAGACATGGAACAGAGAGAGACAGGGAACAGAGAGATACAGAGAGAGACAGGGAACAGAGAGAGACAGAGAGAGACAGGGAACAGAGAGAGACAGGGAACAGAGAGAGACAGGGAACAGAGAAAGACAGAGAGAGACAGGGAACAGAGAGAGACAGGGAACAGAGAGAGACAGAGAGAGACAGTGAACAGAGAGAGACAGAGAGAGACAGGGAACAGAGAGAGACAGGGAACAGAGAGAGACAGAGAGAGACAGGGAACAGAGAGAGACAGAGAGAGACAGGCAACAGAGAGAGACAGGGAACAGAGAGAGACAGAGAGAGACAGGGAACAGAGAGAGACAGAGAGCAGAAAGAGACAGGGAACAGAGAGAGACAGGGAATAGAGAGAGACAGGGAATAGAGAGAGACAGGGAACAGAGAGAGACATGGAACAGAGAGAGACAGGGAACAGAAAGAGACAGGGAACACAGAGAGACAGGGAACAGAGAGAGACAGGGAACAAAAAGAGACAGAGAGCAGGGGGAGAGATTAGAGCCAACACACACACACACACACACTCACACACACACAGCACTGTAATATGAACCTATCTGATTCATCCATTGAGCTTAGAGCAGAGAAGCAGAGAAGCGGGACTCATTTTAAGCAGGTAATCAAGCATTAGTCATTCATTATGTACAAAGCTATGTTATCACAGAGTGGGCAGCTGATACACATTCAGAATGGATACAAATCTAATTAGCCCATATTAGACCTTAGGCAGGGGCCTTTGTCTGGCTCCGATCATGTCCATGCCCTCTGTACTTCTTGTAGTGTTCTGGAGTGGTGGAGGTCTTCATGAAGAACATGTTGTGGAGTGTTCCGGAGTGGTGGAGGTCTTTATGAAGAACATGTTATGGAGTGTCCTGGAGTGGTGGAGGTCTTTATGAAGAACATGTTGTGGAGTGTTCTGGAGTGGTGGAGGTCTTCATGAAGAACATGTTGTGGAGTGTTCCGGAGTGGTGGAGGTCTTTATGAAGAACATGTTATGGAGTGTCCTGGAGTGGTGCAGGTCTTTATGAAGAACAGGTTGTGGAGTGTTCTGGAGTGGTGGAGGTCTTTATGAAGAACATGTTGTGGAGTGTTCGGAGTGGTGGAATGAAGAACATGTTGTGGAGTGTTCTGGAGTGGTGGAGGTCTTTATGAAGAACATGTTGTGGAGTGTTCTGGAGTGGTGGAGGTCTTTATGAAGAACATGTTGTGGAGTGTTCTGGAGTGGTGGAGGTCTTTATGAAGAACATGTTGTGGAGTGTTCTGGAGTGGTGGAGGTCTTTATGAAGAACATGTTGTGGAGTGTTCTGGATGATGGAGGTTGTGGAGTGTTCTGGAGTGGTGGAGGTCTTTATGAAGAACTTGTTGTGGAGTGTTCTGGAGTGGTGGAGGTCTTCATGAAGAACATGTTGTGGAGTGTTCTGGAGTGGTGGAGGTCTTTATGAAGAACATGTTGTGGAGTGTTCTGGAGTGGTGCAGGTCTTTATGAAGAACATGTTCCGGAGTGTTGGAGGTCTTCATGAATAACATGTTGTGGAGTGTTCTGGAGTGGTGGAGGTCTTTATGAATAACATGTTGTGGAGTGTTCTGGAGTGGTGGTGGTCTTCATGAAGAACATGTTCCGGAGTGGTGGAGGTCTTCATGAATAACATGTTGTGGAGTGTTCTGGAGTGGTGCAGGTCTTCATGAAGAACATGTTGTGGAGTGTTCTGGAGTGGTGCAGGTCTTCATGAAGAACATGTTGTGGAGTGTTCTGGAGTGGTGCAGGTCTTCATGAAGAACATGTTGTGGAGTGTTCTGGAGTGGTGCAGGTCTTCATGAAGAACATGTTGTGGAGTGTTCTGGAGTGGTGATGGTCTCTCTAAAGAATACATTGTGTGGTAAGGATAGGACAAATCCTAGTGGTTCTTATAAAGGCAAGCTGCCAGAGAACAGGGATGCTACCTTAGTACAGACACAGGAGGAAGAGAGATGGAGGAGGGGTGAGAGAAGGAGGAGTGAGGGGCGAGGGGGAGGACACTGCTACTGCGGTCTGTTCTGGTTGTCCAAGGCAACTGTGGCACCTTGATAGGGGGGGACATTGGGGTGTTTTTTTTTTAAGGCTCTCTCCTTCTGTATTTATGCCTCCCTCTATCTTCTGTCCTCCAGTCTCTCTCTTTCTCTCTCTCTCTCTCCATATATATATGGAGAGAGGGAGGCATATATATACACACTACCGTTCAAAGATTTTGGGGCACTTAGAAATGTCCTTGTTTTTTAAAGAAAAGCACATTTTATTGTCCACTAAAATAACATCAAATTGATCAGAAATACAGTGTAGACATTGTTAATGTTGTAAATAAAATAAAATTAAATGTGCTGAATACAACAGGTATTTCACCTTACAGTGAAATGTTTACTTACCAGCCACTAATCAACAATGCAGTTTAAAAAAATACAGATAAGAATATGAAATAAAAGTAACAAGTAATTAAAGAGCAGCAGTGAAATAACAATAGCGAGAATATATACAAGAGGGTACCGGTAATCTGCGGGGGCACTGGTTAGTTGAGGTAGTACAGTTGAAGTCGGAAGTTTACATACACCTCAGCTGAAACTCAGTTTTTCACCATTTCTGACATTTAATCCTATTAAAAAGTCCCTGTCTTAGTTAGGTCAGTTAGGATCACCGCGTTATTTTAAGAATGTGAAACGTCAGAATAATAGTAGAGATAATTATTTATTTCAGCTTTTATTTCTTTCATCGCATTCCCAGAAGTTTACATACGCTCAATTAGTATTTGGTAGCATTGCCTTAAAATAGTTTAACATGGGTCTAATGTTTTGGGTAGCCTTCCACAAGCTTCCCACAATAAGTTGAGTGAATTTTGGCCCATTCCTCCTGACTGAGTCAGGTTTGCAGGCCTCCTTGCTCGCACATGTTTTTTCAGTTCTGCCCACAAATTTTCTATAGGATTGAGGTCAGGGCTTTGTGATGGCCACTCCAATACCTTGACATTGTTGTCCTTAAGCCATTTTGCCACAACTTAGGAAGTATGCTTGGGGTCACTGTCCATTTGGACTGATGTCTTGAGATGTTGATTCAATAAATCCACATAATGTTCCACCTCATGATGCCATCTATTTTGTGAAGTGGACCGGTCCCTCCTTCAACAAGCACCCCCACAACATGATGCTGTCACCCTCGTGCTTCATGGTTGGGATGGTGTTCTTCGGCTTGCAAGCCTCCCCCTTATCCTCCAAGCGTAACTATGGTCATTATGGCCAAACAGTTCTATTTTTGTTTCATCAGTTCTATTTTTGTTTCCCATTCCAAATCATTTATGTTTCAGTGTTATTTCCCTTGAAGCGAGCATAGAAGTAATTTAGCTCGTCTGGTAGGCTCGTCTGGGCAGCTCTCAGCTGTGCCTCCATTTGTAGTCTGTAATGGTTTGCAAGCACTGCCACATCCGACGAGCGTCAGAGGCAGTCTACTACAATTTGATCTTAGTCCTGTATTGACGCTTTGCCTGTTTGATGGTTCGCCGGAGGTCATAGCGGGATATCTTATAAGCTTCCGTGTTAGAGTCCTGCTCCTTCAAAGTGGCAGCTCTAGCCTTTACCTCAGTGCAGATGTTGCCTCTAATCCATGGCTTCTGGTTGGGGTATGTATGTACAGTCACTGTGGGGACGACGTCATCGATTCACTTATTGATGAAGCCAATGGCTGATGTGGTGTACTCCTCAATACCATTGGAGGAATCCCAAAACATTTTCCAGTCTGTGCCAGCAAAACAGTTCTATAGCTTAGCATCTGCTTCACCTGACCACTTTTTTATGTATCTAGTCACTGGTGCTTCCTGCTTTAATTTTTGCTTGTAAGCAGGAATCGGGAGGATAGAATTATGATCAGATTTGCCAAATGGAGGGCGAGGGAGAGCTTTGTGTGCATCTCTGTGTGTGGAATAAAGGCATGCTGATAGAAATTTGGTCAAACTGATTTAAGTTTCCCTGCAATAAAGTCCCTGGCTACGAGGAGCGCCGCCTCTGGGGGAGCGTTTTCTTGTTTTCTTATGGCGTAATACAGCTCATTCAATGCTGTCTTAGTGCCAGCCTCTGATTGTGGTGGTATGTAAACAGCTATGAAAAATACAGGTGAAAACTCTCTAGGTAGATAGTGTGGTCTACAGCTTATCTTGAGATACTCTACCTGAGGTGAGCAATAGCTCAAAACGTCCTTAGATATCGTGCACCAGCTGTTATTTACAAAAATACGTAGTCTGCCGCCCCTTGTCTTACCAGACCCCGCTGTTCTATCCTGCCGGTGCAGCGTATAACCAGACAGCTCTATGCTGATAGTGTTGTCGTTCAGCCATGACTCCGTGAAGCGTAAGATATTACAGTTTTACAGACGCCTCACAAGTCCTCAACTGGCAGCTTTATTAAATAGTATCCGCAAAACACCAGTCTCAACGTCAACAGTGAAGAGACGACTCCGGGATGCTGGCCCAGAGTTCATCTGTCCAGTGTCTGCGTTCTTTTGCCCATCTTAATCTTTTTTTTTATTGGCCAGTCTGAGATATGGCTTTTTCTTTGCAACTCTGCCTAGAAGGCCAGCATCCCGGAGTCGCCTCTTCATTGTTGACGTTGAGACGGGTGTTTTGCGGGTACTATTTAAGTAAGCTGCCAGTTGAGGACTTGTGAGGCGTCTGTTTTCTCAAACTAGACACTCTAATGTACTTGTCCTCTTGCTCAGTTGTGCACCGGGGCCTCCCACTCCTCTTTCTATTCTCGTTACAGCCAGTTTGCGCTGTTCTGTGAAGGGAGTAGCACACAGCATTGTACGAGATCTTCAGTTTCTTGGCAATTTCTCGCATGGAATTGCCTTCATTTCTCAGAACAAGAATAGACTGACGAGTTTCAGAAGAAAGTGATTTGTTTGTGGCCATTTTGAACCTGTAATCGAACCCACAAATGCTGATGCTCCAGATACTCAACTAGTCTAAAGAAGGCCAGTTGTATTGCTTCTTTAATCAGAACAAAAGTTTTAAGCTGTGCTAACATAAATGCTAAAGGGTTTCTAATGATCAATTAGCCTTTTAAAATGATAAACTTGGATTGGTTAACTGATAAGAGATTTATGTTCTCCAGGTACATCACCCAATTTAATTATATTACTCTCAGTCTGCAAACCAGAATTGGTAAGATCCTGGTCAAATGAAACAGATGGAGGCCCAGCTAAATGGTCAAAAAGGTTTATTCACGGAAAGTTCTGAAGTCAAGAATACAAATCAATTCATTTTATACTGACTTCTCACGCCCACACATACACACAGCCATACGCACACGCACACACACAAACAGACGCACATACACACATAGCCACACACACATGCACACAAACAGACACACACACATGCCCTGCTACACACACACTGTCTGTCTCACTACCCAGCCGACAGAGATAGTGAACTTGTCCTTGTTCCCCACTCCCCGTTCTCTCCCAAATCTCTAGTCAGGTCGGCACCAAGCTCAGACAGTCTGTGTTTAAAATACCATAAAGACATATTGTTTTACCCTAATTCTGACTAGGACTACACATTTATTGATTATGATTTTATACATTCTAATCAATTCCATACAATTCTATGTTTCAGGGCGTAATATTCTAATCATTCAATTAACAGACAATTCTCACCTATCACTAACTAACACAACGTGACATTGGAACACAGGAGTGATGGTAGCTGATAATAGGCCTCTGTACGCCTATGTAGATATTCCATTAAAAGAATAAGCTACAATAGACATTTCCAACAGGAACAATGTCTACACTGTATTTATGATGAATTTGATGTTATTTCAAAAACAAGGACATTTCTAAGAGGCCCCAACCTTGTGAATGGTAGTGTATATACAGTATATATCTCTGTCACTCTCCCCTCTATCTATACCCCTCTCTTTATCTCGCTCTCCCTCTCCAACCGAAAGGTTGCGGTAACCGAAAGGTTGCTGGTTCGAATCCCCGAGCTGGCAAGGTGGGAAAATCTGCCCTTCTCCCTCCCTCGCTCTCTTCCTTGCCCTCTTCCCTCTCTCCCTCTTCTTCTCTCTCTCTCTTCATGGTTAATTACAGTAACTTAATGGGAGAATTTTACTTCTTTGTGTGTAATTATGGTACAGTCTTTCATGTGCTGGGTAGATGAGCCCTGCAGCTCTTCTTAGGAATTCAATTACAGTCACAAGGAGATACACTTGTACTAGAACTCATATCTAAAACTCATACCCATATACCTAATTACTCATGCTCATATCTAAAACTCATAACCTTAATTTGATCAAAAACACAAACCCATTCACATACTCTAACTCATATTTAAAACTCATATCTGAAACTCATACCAGACTCATATCTAAAACTCATGCCATGCTCATATCTAAAACTCATACCATACTCATATTTAAAACTCATACCATACTCATATTTAAAACTCATACCCGTACACATACTCTAACTCATATTTAAAACTCATGCCATGCTCATATCTAAAACTCATACCATACTCATATTTAAACTCATACCATACTCATATTTAAAACTCATACTACTCTTAACAGTTACAGATATTATCAAAAATAAGGGCGTTATAAACTCATATCTAAGACTCAAACTTGTATCTAAAGGAGGTGTAGTCCTACTATATACTATACTATATATACTAGTATATACTATACTATATACTATATATATACTATATACTGCTATTCAAATTCATACCTAAAGGAGGTGGGACTCTAACTCATTCTTAAACTCATTCAAACTCATGTCTAATGGAGGGCTCTAACCACACTCTGAGCTCATATACTGCTCATACAAACTCATATCCATGCAGCTTGAAACTGACCCTCAGGATCGTGCCGTGATGACATCACTCATCAGACAGGAATCTCTGTCTGTTTTGAATATCTCCAGGCCTGGCTGTGAGGGTGTGTTGCCATGGTTTCAGGGGCTGCCGTGGTTGTAAATCGGCGGGCTTACTCGCTGAGCGGAGGGCAGACAGACAGTTGTGGGATTTACTGAAACCCCTGAGACTACTGAAACCCCATTTACTGACAGAGAGGGCTTATGGAGACCATGCAGGGGTGTGTGTGTGTGTGTGTGTGTATGTGTGTGTCTGCGTGTATGTATGTGTGTGTCTGCGTGTATGTATGTGTGTGTGTCTGCGTGTATGTGTGTGTCTGAGTGTATGTGCGTGTGTGTCTGCGTGTATGTGCGTGTGTGTCTGCGTGTATGTGTGTGTGTGTCTGCGTGTATGTGTGTGTGTCTGCGTGTATATGTGTGTGTGTCTGCGTGTATGTGTGTGTGTGTCTGCAGTGTATGTGTGTGTGTATGTGCGTGTGTGTCTACGTGTATGTGTGTGTGTGTCTACGTGCATGTGCATGTGTGTCTGCGTGCATGTGCATGTGTGTCTGCGTGTATGTGTGTGTGTCTGCGTGTATGTGTTGTGTCTGCGTGTATGTGTGTGTGTGTCTGCGTGTTAGTTAGTTAGCATGTGTGAGTGCAGGCCAGTGTCTAGAGGCCAAACCCACCAAAATCACTGACTAAGAGTGAAAGTTAGAAAGAGAGAGAAAGAGAGAGAAAGAGTGAAAGAGTGAGAAATAGAGAGAAAGAGTGAGAGAGAGTGAAAGAGTGAGAAAGAGAGAGAAAGAGTGAGAAATAGAGAGAAAGAGTGAGAAAGAGAGAGAAAGAGTGAAAGAGTGAGAAAGAGAGAGAAAGAGTGAGAAAGAGTGAAAGAGTGAGAAAGAGAGAGAAAGAGTGAGAGAGAAAGAGTGAAAGAGTGAGAAAGAGAGAGAAAGAGTGAGAGTGAGAAATAGAGAGAAAGAGTGAGAAAGAGAGAGAAAGAGTGAGAGAGAGAAATAGAGAGAAAGAGTGAGAAAGAGAGAGAAAGAGTGAAAGAGTGAGAAATAGAGAGAAAGAGTGAGAGAGAGAAAGAGAGAGAAAAGAGAGAAATAGAGAGAAAGAGTGAGAGAGAGAAAGAGAGAGAAAGAGTGAAAGAGAGAGAAAGAGAGAGAAAGAGAGAAAGAGAGAGAAAGAGAGAGAAAGAGTGAAAGAGTGAGAAAGAGAGAGAAGAGAGAGAAATAGAGAGAAAGAGAGAGAAAGAGTGAAAGAGAGAGAAAGAGACAGATAAAGAGGGTGAAAGAGAGAGAAAGAGTGAGAAAGAGGGAGAAAGAGAGAGAAAGAGGGAGAAAGTGAATGAGAGAGAAAGAGGGAGATGGAGAAAAACACTTTCTCCCTGCTCGTCTACAGATGGTTTAGAGGCTCTCTGTTGGTTTGTGACTGTGCTACTCTGTCATTAGGCTCGCTCTAAAGAACATTCCGGCACTTCCAAAAGAAACACTCCGGTACTTTGTGTTCCCACCTGGGAGTCCCTGCCTCTAACGATGGGAATAGAGTGCGTGGAGAAAGGCTGAATGAGAGGATGAAAAGGAAAGGAGGGAACGTGGAGGTGTCCAATAATGAATGAGACATGTTTTTAAAGAGGGGGAAAGAAAGAGGGACGAGGGGAAAGGGAAGATGATATAGCAAAAGAGAAACTAGGCCAAGAGACCATTCACCAGAGGGGTTTGTGCCTGGCATTTTCTGTGTTATTTTGGACCTTGAAATGAATAGGGTTCTTCCTTTTCAGAAGTTTTCCTCTTTGAAATTTCCTGGAAGTATTTTTACCACGGGGCAATGCATTATAGCCCAGCACTACAGCAAACATACGCCATAATCATAACATTTAATATCTACTGTATCTTCCATCATGTATAATGTGCAGGCCAGGGGTGGATGCTCTATAGCTCTCTAGTGCCATCAAGTGGTTGTATATTGCACTTTATCTGGGTTGACCTATTCTAATCTATACATAATCCATACATGGTAAAGATTACCATGACAAGACCTAGGTCTACTAGGAAATGGTTGAATGTTCTCTAAAATGACACACTCCATGTTGAGTAAGTGTGTTGGTCTTCTGATTGAAGATGGGTCCTGTATGCTCACAGTGTTGCTGCCCCCGTAGACAGTCCCTTCTTTTCTATTAATTTAAAAACTATTGTCCAGCTCCTGTCATCACTTTGTATGTGCATAAAACTCCCACTCTCTCTCTCTCTCTCTCTCTCTCTCTCTCTCTCTCTCTCTCTCTCTCTCTCTCTCTCTCTCTCTCTCTCTCTCTCTCTCTCTCTCTCTCTCTCTCTCTCTCTCTCTCTCTCTCTCTCTCTCTCTCTCTCTCTCTCTCTCTCTAGATATGGAGACATGGTTCCTAAGACCATTGTAGGGAAGATCGTTGGTTCTGTCTGTTCTCTGAGCGGTGTGTTGGTCATCGCCCTGCCCGTGCCCGTCATCGTGTCCAACTTCAGCCGCATTTACCACCAGAGCCAGCGGGCAGACAAGAGACGCGCCCAAAAGGTACCCAACAATGTCCCACCCTCACGCCTGCCATGACACCATAGGTCCTGGGCCATAAAGGTCATGAACCCTGACTTGGAAGGGTCCAACAGAGCTGTATGTGGTGTCGGCGTGATCCTAGGGGGGAAATCACTCTCTCTGTAAGCGATGTCTGTGTGTGTCTAAGAATGGAATGGAACTCACAAACATGCTGCTATTCACACATACATACTGTACACACACTCCAGCAGAGATGGAAAAAGCAGAGAGTGGGTTGTTGAGGGACACACATAGAGTGTAGTGGAGACCATATGGAAGATTACCCGGCTTCTGTGTTCGTGTGTGTGTGTACAAACTCAGTGTGTATGTGGGATAGTGTATGGTCATGTGTGTCTGTGTGTGTGTGCTTCCTCTGGTATGTTAACCGTAATGGGCCATACGGGACCACCCCGACTTCCACATCAATAATTGGAGCAACACAGAGACGTCTTTATGTGTGAAGGAGTGGCCTACATACATACACACACATCATATTACAAGATAATTCACGGTTACTCCCTCACTCTTAAAGATGTCCTCCAGTGATTTGATTACTTTCCCTTTATCCTAAGTATGAATACAGTAAAGTACACACACTTGTGTCATGCCTTACCCGGACCACTTATTGAGATGTGCCTTTTCAAATCAAATCAAATTGTATTTGTCACATGCGCGGAATACAACATTGAGATGCTTACTTAAAGAGCAGCAGTAAAATAACAAGCGAGGCTATATACAGGGGGTACCGGTACAGAGTCAATGTGTTAGTTGAGGTAATTGAGGTAATATGTACATGTAGGTAGATTATGCATAGATTATAAACAGAGAGTAGCAGCAGCGTACAAGAGGGGTCGGAGGCCGAGCAGTTGCCATACCAGGCAGTGATACAACCAGCCAGGATGCTCTCGATGGTGCAGCTGTAGAACCTTTTGAGGATCTGAGGGCCCCTGTCAAATCTTTTCAGTCTCTTCAGTCCCCTTAAGTAAATGAGGTGAAAAGGAGACTGGAGTAGGACTTTGAATTAGATCACTAAATCCACACAGGAGACTTCATTAGAGATAGAGACAGACAGAGAGGGAGGGAGAGAGAGAGAGAGAGAGAGAGCGAGCGAGCGAGACAGACAGACAGAGACAAGGAAAGGGGGAGAAGAAAGGGAGCAAGAGAGAGAGAATGGTGGGAGAGAGGGGAGGAGAGAATGAGAGAGAGAGGGGGGGGTGATAACTTAGCCCCTGTTGTGCGTCCAGTAAGTAGCTCCCTCCCAAGAACAACAATCTGTTATTCCATTTAGGAGGGATGATGACTGAGCTCTGGGGTTTGAATGGAAACATGGATGTTAGACAGAAATACATGGATAGCTTGTGTGTGTGCTACTGAACCTCGCTGTGTGTTCCTCTAGCTGTGCTGCTACATGCATGGGCCTGTCTGTGCATAGTGGATACCAAGTTATTTTATTCACCAACATTCACCATAAAAGAGAGTGGCCTTGGATGAATACAGCTGCAATACAAGGTTTACATCTAGCCACTGTCAGATAATGGGATTTACATCTATGACTGGGGGACATCTTTATTGTCTTTCAAGAGCTATGGGTCTCTCTGTTTCACACTCATTCACACACACACACACACACACACACACATTCAGTGGCACACATTCAAATGCATGTGTGGTTTTGTTCACAAACAGAAAACCAAGCTTGGTAGAATTGCTGCGAGGACGCTTATTTGCAGTATAAAAGCAACTAGGTAACCGTGGAAACGCAACCGTCGCCGATTGGTGTTTTACTTATTTAAACTTTCTTCTTATTTTATTTTGGGGGGGGGTCCGTGAAATGCCGGTTAGTGCATGCCGAAACCCCGATGGGGAGATGGATGGCAAGGGGGTTCCCCCTTTCTCTCTCTCTCATTCAGAGCTGTTGCGTCTTCCATGGTGTCCCACCTCTCTAACGTCACTATTCACGACTTACCACCCCCACTCTCTCTCTTTCCCTTATTCTCTCTCTCACCCCCACCGAGGCTGCACTGGGGCTCTGGTGCCAACTAATGGAACTGGGGGTGAATGGCTGCGGCTCATGTTCCGCTCCTCACCGGTGTCAGTGCACCCAATCCATGAGGCTTGGCCCCAAGGTGGGGGTGGGGGGAAGAGAGCGGCCTCCTGTCACCTTCGAATGGTGAAACGGGTCTCTCTGCAACCACCCTCATCTCTACTTCTCTGCTCTTGATTTTCTTCGTCTTCTTCTCCTTTTTCTGCTATTTCATTTCCCATGTGTTTATTTTGTTCTCACATGCATTTTGGATTGCCCACGTTTTGGCACGGCTATGGGTATGGCGTCATCAGAACGCGTCATGGATCACCATCACATGGAGGAATGAGATGCATGTCATCAGCCAGCGACTGACGCTACATGCAGGGGCGGGGTCAAAGTGACGCAGTGAAGCTTACTGGAGGACGGTGTCCCACACATAAGTTCCAAGTTCTGAGTTCCAAATTCCACATGTCCGAAGAACAGGATTTTATAGACATATTCTCCTTGGTTCATTCCCCTGTGTCTCATTGAATCCGGCCCAGTATGGAAAGGCTACGGTGACTCTCGTGGGTCAAATGAGACTTGAGTCAACACTGACCAACAGAAAAACAGAAAGACAGACACCAACATCAGGGCAAATAGGCCTCTACCAGTATTCACATCAACATCAGGACAAATAGGCCTCTATCAGTATTCACACCAACATCAGGACAAATAGGCCTCTACCAGTATTCACACCAACATCAGGACAAATAGGCCTCTACCAGTATTCACATCAACATCAGGACAAATAGGCCTCTATCAGTATTCACACCAACATCAGGACAAATAGGCCTCTACCAGTATTCACACCAACATCAGGACAAATAGGCCTCTACCAGTATTCACACCAACATCAGGACAAATAGGCCTCTACCAGTATTCACACCAACATCAGGACAAATAGGCCTCTACCAGTATTCACATCGACAACAGACGTCTTGAAATGTGTTTGTTGTTGTTGAAAGGCTGAGTTTGAACCATTGAGTGATTGATCAAACACCATGGGAGGACATTGAGCTTGGAGGGGAGAGATCAATGGAGATGGACAGACCCTAATGTTCTCACATTGTCCCTGTGCCACAGCAGGAGGTTGCAGTAACGTTGTGAGAGCATTAGCCCTGTCCCTCTCTGTCTCCTGCTCTGGTTGGTTGGTCCCCTGTCTACCTCGTGGAAGGACATGTTTTGTAGTCTGTTAAAAGTGTGACTATGCATAAATCTTTGTTTTTGTGCCCAAAAGGCATCAAAGGCAGCAGGCCAGGCGCTGGTGTGCAAAGCCAACCCCATGTTCGATACGCACCACAATCACCTATTGCACTGCCTGGAAAAGACCACGGTAAGAACAATGCTTTAGAAATGACTGTGGTGGAGAATGGGAGATTTATCCACTGCTGTTATCTATCTATGTTCATGAAGAAGCAGAAGCCATTAATTAAGAGTAGAGTATGGTATACATATTAGGAAGTCGTCAGATTTCAGGCAAATCTCCTAATATGGATGCCATAGTTGGCACTTTTGCTTTGGCTCGAGCCATGTCCACAAAAGTAACATGTGGTCTCTCTATCTCTCTCTCTCATTCCATCCTCCCCCTCTCCCTCAGAATCATGAGTTTGTGGATGAGCAAACGTTTGAGACCAGCCTACTGGAGGTTTCCATGGCGAAGCACCCGCATCTCTCCCCCTCCCTCTCCTCTGGCTCCTCCTCCCAAGGCCTGTCGTGCTGCTCGCGGCGCAACAAGAGGAAGAGCTTCAACGTGCCCAACTCCAACATGACTGGAGGGCATAGGAACAGCATCCAGGAGCTTAGCACCATCCACATCAGAGAGAGACCCATCACTAACAGGTACAGACATACATGCAGTGTACAAATGATTTTCCACTTGTTTTACAAGAAGCTAAAAGTACTATGTAAGCTGATGATTACACACGCTACACATCAGCATCTACAACGAGTGAGCTCACTGAGACTCTTAGCAGGGCTTTACAGTCAGTATCAGAATGAGTAGTTAACAATAAATTGGTCTTAAATCCATCTAAAACTCTTGGTTTCATATTATTTATTTGATGTATGCATTTATTTATTTGTATTTAATGTTCTTGTCTCTAACTGTTCTGTACTTGGTGATGTATGTGTATGTTTTATGTGGACCCCAGGAAGAGTAGCTGCTGCATGTGCAGTATCTACTGGGGATCCTAATAAGCTAAACTAAAAACTATATAAACACACAGACTGTATACATACACACATTCACGAATAGAATGAAAGTGTCACGACTTCTACCGAAGTCGGTCCCTCTCTTTGTTCGGGCGGCGTTTGGCGGTCGACGTCACCGGCTTTCTAGTCACCACCGATCCATGTTTCATTTTCATTTTGTTTTGTCTTTATCATACACACCTGCTTTCCATTCCATTAATTATGTTCCTTATTTAACCCTCAGGCTTCCCTCTCTGTTTTGTGTGTTATTGTTTGTCATGTGGGTTCGTGTTATTTGTGCTCTGGATTATTGTGTTTTTCCTTGTTGGAACATTACTTATATTTTGAGTAAATTTCGGACTATTACCCATATCTGTGTCCTGCGCCCGACTCTGCATTTTTCCATTCACCAACACCCTCACAGAAAGACCGATCGGTACACTCACAGGTACACTCACACACACATCTACTTTATACATATTCATAGATCACATAATATACACATAAATATGTATTCATAGTGGTTGCTATGGCAGCAGGGCACACACAAACACACACTGTGCCAGTTTCTTCCCATGGTGAGTCAGTGTGTTGGTATGCTGGCTATGTCCAGCTGTGGCATGGTATCCGTGTATGTGTGGTCCGACTGGTCTGGTCTGGGAACCCTGGCCATGGAATAGACAGTTGTCTCCTCTCTCTGTGATACTAAACACTGTACCACTTTCTCTCTGGCTGGCCGTCCTCTCTTTCTCTCTATCCCTGTCTTTTTCACCTCTTCTTCTTCTTCTTCTCTATGTCTGACTTATTTTCTGCATCTTTTTCTGTACTTTCCTGCCGTCCTGTTTGTCATCCCCTATTTTCTAAATTCTCCACATTTTCCCCCGCCGTCCCTTCCCTCCCCCCTCTCCACTCTCTCTCTCTATCTCCAGTCGCTCCAGTCTAAACGCTAAGTTTGAGGAGACGGTGCCTCTGAACTGCAAGCAACCCTACATCACGGCGGCCGTCATCACGCTGCCTATGCCGCCCGTCACCACGTCCGAGGACGACGGCTCCGCCTCCTCCCCAGACTACTCCCAGGCCAACATCGTCAGGGTGTCTGCCCTCTAGGCCCCTTGCCCCACCCCCCACCATCACCATCATGGTAATCCTAAAACGGAGAGAGAGAGAGAAAGAGATAGATAGAGAAGCGAGACCCTTCCCAGCTCCAATCAGAGAAGGGCGTTTGCAGGAGGGAAAGGGGTAAGGGGAGGTGTGGTGGTTTAGTGGGCTGCAGGAACCTTTTGGTTTTCCTACACGGAGCTACTACACGTCTGCTCTTGTGGTGAAATCACATTGCAGTGTAAAGCTGCAGCAGAAAGCCCCGCCTTGGATTTGTTGGTGGGGGAGAGACTGTGTTGCCGTGGCGACTGAGATTAGTGCCTAGCAACGGACACACGAATGGAGAGCATTTAGCCACCTGGCTAACTAACTAACTGCAGCTACTCCTTCCAAACACAAGAGAAAACTTACCATTACCATTTTTTTCTATATTGTGTGTCTTTAAATGTGATGTCTTAAAACTGAAATGGAATTTGTTTTGTTTTTTATTGTTTGTTAAGGCAGTGATTTTGACTAGAGGAGATGTATATTTGTATGTTCTGAAATGTGTGGAGTAGGAGAGAAAAGAAAAAGACATTTAAAATATTTTGACAAAAAGGAGAGCAAGGGATGTATGCACTGTGTGTGCATATGTCTGTGTACATATGTTCCTACCTTATCAGAACCAGAATGTCTGGACAAGTCACCAAAATGTCCTGACAAGGTTGGAAAACAAGAAAATGTTTGAAAAGTCAGGACGGAATTTGTTCAAATCCAATTTTAAGCTTAAGGGTTAGGTTTATGGTTTGGGTTAGGTTTAGGGTTAAGTGTAAGGTTAGGAGTTAAGGTTTAGGGTTAGAGGTTTGGGCTTAAGGTTAAGGTTAGGTTAAGGGCAGAGTATGTGAGTGGAGTGGAGGAGTGGCCAATTTGACTGAAGCTCAGAGCGAGATTCCCAAAGGCTGGAGCATCAACCTTCTCGCCCGCTTCGATTTCGCTCCAGTAGTGCTCACTTCACTAGCTCAGGGCATGCCCGGGCAAGCATGCATTTTTATTCAAGCCCCTTACTTTAACTACTGTCATGGAGTTCGTTCAATATTTTCTTAAAGAAACTGATAAAACACACAGGTGCAAAATCAAGGTGACTTACAAAGATGAGGACCAAGAGCAAGAGAGGGAGTGAAGTGATGTAACTAAAGAATCATTGTGGAATCTGAAAAGAGACATATCTCGAAAGCATGATGGTGTACTTATTACGGGCACGTGCTAACAGAATGGAACGAGGTGGGTAGCTAATTAAAGTGTGTCATTGTAGCAAAGTTTTTATCAATGAAAAATCAGATCTCTTAAAAGTCTCCTTCATTTTTGCTCTATTATCTATACAACACAATTGATTTGTCCCAATAGGCCTGTCATATTCCAACTTTCAAGGAGCTTTCTGTTTTGATTGGCATTTTTCATTGAATTTGTATTTAATTCTAAGTAAGTCACAGCCGATATGCGCAATTTATAGACTATAATGATTTAATACAACAAAATATTGTTTAAATGCTGAGCGCTTAATGTCCCTGACTCCCTACCAGCCTAGTGTGTAGCACTCGCTAATGCTTCACAATGTATTTCTTTGTAGGCTATAGCCTTGAAATAATTGAAATAATATAGCATAAGTAATTCATTTCCATTCCTTCTTAGGCTCCATGTCTGGCTCCTGACCTATTTAGAATATGTACCAGTGTTGTACTCGGGTCTCGAGTTCATCGGTCTTGGATACATTTGTACTCGGCCTTGACTTGTTCTAGGACAGTGAGGACTCATAATTTCTTCCTGAGACCAGCAGAGTAAAAAAACTCATAATTATCAGCTTCCATTCAGTCAGCACATAAAACCGCTTCACCAGGCCAAATATATACACTCCTTTCTGGAAACATTAAGACAGTATGTTAACAGTCTTTATATCTATTATAGACATGTTTCTGCAGTGGTGAACCTATAGGTCTTCAGTGTGTGACAGGTTCGTACAGTGGTGAACCTATAGGTCTTCAGTGTGTGACAGTGGTGAACCTATAGGTCTTCAGTGTGTGACAGTGGTGAACCTATAGGTCTTCAGTATGTGACAGGTTAGTACAGTGGTGAACCTATAGGTCTTCAGTGTGTGACAGGTTAGTACAGTGGTGAACCTATAGGTCTTCAGTGTGTGACAGGTTAGTACAGTGGTGAACCTATAAGTCTTCAGTGTGTGACAGGTTAGTACAGTGGTGAACCTATAGGTCTTCAGTGTGTGACAGGTTAGTACAGTGGTGAACCTATAGGTCTTCAGTGTGTGACAGGTTAGTACAGTGGTGAACCTATAAGTCTTCAGTGTGTGACAGGTTAGTACAGTGGTGAACCTATAGGTCTTCAGTGTGTGACAGGTTAGTACAGTGGTGAACCTATAGGTCTTCAGTGTGTGACAGTGGTGAACCTATAGGTCTTCAGTGTGTGACAGGTTAGTACAGTGGTGAACCTATAAGTCTTCAGTATGTGACAGGTTAGTACAGTGGTGAACCTATAAGTCTTCAGTGTGTGACAGGTTAGTACAGTGGTGAACCTATAGGTCTTCAGTGTGTGACAGGTTAGTACAGTGGTGAACCTATTGATCTTCAGTGTGTGACAGTGGTGAACCTATAGGTCTTCAGTGTGTGACAGGTTAGTACAGTGGCGAACCTATAGGTCTTCAGTATGTGACAGGTTAGTACAGTGGTGAACCTATAGGCCTTCAGTGTGTGACAGTGGTGAACCTATAGGTCTTCAGTGTGTGACAGGTTGGTGATTCTGAAAGGACAGCAACTGTAATACTAGTGCACTCATGTAGGAGGGTGGACATTTTATAAAACACAAAGGGCCAGTGGTGTAGGGGCGGCTATACGCGGGTATAACCTGTATACACACTTTTTTCAGTGGGCATTGCGTATACTGACTTCTTAATCCCTACTGATGCGTATCATAGCAGTGTAGTGGAGGTACACGTCTTATCAATTACATAGTACAATAGAGAAATCATGCACAAAGTAGCCCACGCAATCGCAAAGCACGTGAAATATATTCACATGCGCACAGCACACATAGCCTAGTTTTAGCAGAATATTATCTGCTGGCAACAAAAGTGTGCAGCTCTCAACATGTTTTGGCATGGAGCAGCTCACAGAACAATGCCATCGGTAGCCGGTAGGGTAGGTAGGACGTTTCAACTTTCTACTAGTAAATGATAACTAAGGCAACAATGGGTATGCAAACCAGGTATTGAAAAAAGTTTAATCCAAAGTGTTGGTTAGTAGGCTAGACATGGATGAGCCTGGGTGGACAGAGGCCCACCCAATGGGGAGCCAGGCCCTGACAGGCCCACCCAATCAGATTGATGTGGTTGAAGCATTGTTGTAGACTTAGAACATCACATTTTAGTATATTTTCTATTTTTTTTAAATAGGTGTGATTTTGAGAGTGAAAATCTGATAAATTTATGGGAAACTCATTTTAAAAAACGTAGGAAACAGGGTTTTTCACACAGGTGCCTTTCCTTCGCTAGGCGTGCCGTTTGGGAACTTTTTTAGCAAAATGTGAGTATGCCCACTTCTCCAGGCACCACCACACCACTGCATAGGGCTGATGGAAGGACAGCAGTCACACACAGCATGACGTTAAAGGATAAGTAGTCAATAAACTTGGACATAATAAAACATTAGTTCCCAATTATAAGAATACAAAAACACAACCATTAAGCATTTCCCAATCAAAATGTACAACTATTACCTCCCATTGCAAAAAAACATTTCACGTTTAGCACCGGTGACCTAAAGTGTAAAGTGGAACTGACAGCGTTTTAACTACTTTGCAGATATAAAACAAACAGACAATCATAATATCAGTCAAAAATAGTTTATGCTACAAAACCAACTTCATATGATATTTTTTTTAATAGTTTAAATGACTCAACATTCCATGACATAGAGTAAGGCATTGTTGGTAGAATAGATGGATGCAGTACAATGCATGATTAATATAATTCACCAATACATTTCTTGGTTGTCCAAAACATATTGCTGTCAGGTTGTAAATCACAGCTGGCCTGGGACATTGTTCGCTCCAACCCCCACCCCTTTCCCACCGCACCACCCCAATTCGGGATGCACTGTTTCAATTTCAAAGACTCAATATTCTGGACAAAAATGGACGAATGTAACTCTGGGAATGTCAATACAATCAAACCAGCAAGGGCAATGGTCACAAGTCAGTCATAAAGTGGCTAATAGGCTAGCATATCTATGTATGTAGCAGGCTAAAAACACGGAAGCTAAAGTTAGCTAGATAGCTAGCTGCTAGCGGGATGTCATGCCATTGGAGGAGTGGGTGAGTGACTGACTTTTTTCCCCTCATATCGGTGGCTACACACAGCTAGAGATGCAGGTGTCATTTGGTTAGCTAGCAAGAACTTGAATGAGTGTTACCCAGTTAGCATATCTCTTGCGTTCACAAATTCACTCTGGCTATCTACTCCAATATTAGAGAGCTCTCGCCTGAGTGTGCCAGAGCGCAGAACAACTGATGAATTTACGAATGTGCAACACCCGCTGAATATGACCAGTATCAGTAAATGTAGACAAAAAAAGTAAGAGTTAGTCAAGAACGCTCTAGATAAAATGTAAAAAGCCTAACTAGCTCTGCTACTGTGAGTAAAATGGTCAGAGTGAGGTGTTCTCTCATTTGTGTTTGGAAGTAGCTAGCTATCAAGCTAGCCAACTTTAACCAGTTAGCTTTGGTGCTTGGTTGGGACAAGCATGCATTGGCAGACAAGCTGTAGAAGGACGAGGATGCTACAATTTTGTGGCTTTTGGTGAATGCGTTCTAATGATCTAAAGTCACGCTGTTGCAACTTCCTGTAAACACACAGTCCAGTTCAAAGTGAATGATGGCAGGCCCATGTGACAAATGGCTTGTTTGTTTAAAAGCCTACTGTAGCTCTGATTGACTATAGTGCACCGGTCTGTGTAGACTCCGGTCCTGGACAGGACAGATGTTTTTATTTCCTTTTTATTTACTGCATTGTCCAAATGCACGGCCACTTTCCCACTCTATATTGCTATAGAATTTTCAAAAATGCCTTAGTATACATAATTTATGAAAATGTGATCGCTTGTCAGAAAATGTTTTTTAAAAAGTGTCATTCTTCCTGAGGGTGTATGTAGATGAACAGATTTGAATAAGATGTCATGTTGCTAAAATGCTGTAAGCTCCACTTTAAATGCAACAATGTTTCGCACACCCAAGTTATTTTCAAAGAGATGGCTAACACCACAAACACGCTGCAATAAAAAACACAGTTCCACTCACCAGATGATGATCATTTGAAACACAGCTTCTTGTTGACAGTTATTCTTGAAAAGAGAGAAGCTAACAAATTAGCAAACTAGCCTCCTTGATAACACCTGCTGCAGCTGCTGCAAACTAGCCAACAACAAATGCTAGCTAGACTGTGGGAAAACTACTGCTCGCTAATGCGCAGTGACCTGTTGGGCCTTCAAGAAGGCAGAAGTTTCCATACATTTTGGAAAAGCGGTCCCACCCATTAAGTCTAAATGTGATTGGTTGATTCCACAGTCACTCCAATATTTTGCCCAAATACAGTTGAATGGCAGATGCCTTCACCTAGCTTCTGATGGACTTGCCAATGGCTGACTTATCCAGCTAGATTTATCTCCCCAGAGACCAGCAAAGAAAATCCTGATTGGATATTTTTTTCTCTTCAGTGTTAACCCTTTCCTTCAGAACAAATCAGAACATCATTGAAAATAATAATATAATTATCATTATTATTATATTATTATAATCATTATTTTATAAATCCTTAGCCCTTGTCTAAAGGCTTAGAAGGCCCATTGTTCCCCACTGTGTTTGGGTTAGTAATATTTGTAGAGTGGCTCTATTTTCCTCAGCATGCATTTCTTCACTATTCTGAATGCCTAAAGAATCCAAATGTTGTTCTGAAATATGAACACAGAAATACTGGACATTTTGAATTCTTGTTATTGTGGTGATTTGACAAAATTACAATCATGGTCTTGAATTGGACTCGCATTTTACTGGTCTCGGTCTTGACTCGGTCTCGGAAACCTCTTGTCACCCTCCCAGTCTCGGACACCCCCTCTTGACTCAGTGACTCGGATTCGATTTATTTGCATGAGCGATAAACAGGATTTCCTGCCGCTAAACTCCGCTCACATACTCTGAATGAGGGTTATGGTTAGGTTAGGGGTTAGGGAAAATAGGATTTTGATTTGGAATACATTTTTACTCCCCCAAACGTCCTGAAAAGTGTGTGGGTGTGTGTGTACATGGTTTCCAACCTTATCAGGATCATAATGTCCTAACAATTCACCAGAATGGCCTGATAAGGTAGGAAAACAAGGACATTTCTGAACAGTCTGGACTTTGTTAAATGTCCTGAATTTGCTAAAAATGCTATTTTAGGCTTAAGGGTTAGGTTTACGTTTTGGGGTTAGGATTTTGTGTGTGCCTGTGTGTGTGTGTTTTTGGTTTTACTATTCTTGTGGGGACCAGAAGTCCACACAAGGATAGTAAAACAAGGAACATTCGGACAAGTGGAAACATTTAGCCGATCCATACAAGGAAAAAGGAATTTTCAGGGGTTAGGTTTGGGTTTAGGATTACATTTAGGGTCAGGGTTCAGGTTAAGGTTAGGTTTGGGTTTAGGATTACATTTAGGGTCAGGGTTCAGGTTATGGTTAGGTTTGTGTTTAGGATTACATATAGGGTTAGGGTTCAGGTTAAGGTTAGGTTTGGGTTTAGGATTACATTTAGGGTCAGGGTTCAGGTTAAGGTTAGGTTTAAGAGGGTTTCTGTTTGTGCTGGTATCAAACCTTGGGTTGCACAGGCTTATTGCAACTTTCTGCTCTGTCTGTATATTGCAAATCAGTGTTAAGGTTAGGGTTAGGAGTTAGGGGAAATAGGATTTTGAGTGGGAATCAGTGGTTTGGTCCCCACAAGCATAGTAAAATAAATAGGGAGGGCTACTGTGTGCGTGGGCAGGGCTCTGTGCATGTGTGTGTGCGTGTGTGTGCGCATGACCCCATTGCTCTCCCCTGTATGTGTATGTGTGACATTAGCATGAGCAATAAGGGTTGAGTCCTCGGTGTGTGTGCTGTATATATTGGTGATCTAGCATATCACACTCGCCCTTTCTCTCAGAGCTGACTTACTTATGTACCTACTTGTATGAAAGAGATGATTGTTCCTCTCCTGTCCGTCCTGTCCTCTCTAACCGAATGGCCATTGTGAATACTGAATACCTTTGCTGCCATTTTGAAACTATCCTCCTCTCTCCACCAGAGTTGACTACTTCATTTGTCGTGGTTTATCGTTCAAAGCAGCACCCACATGATGCCTGACCTTGAAAATGGGTTTATTGTTACTTTTATTGAGGGTTTATTGAGGTTTTTATAGATACATTGATGAATTTATCCAAACTGCAATGTTGTGTTTTGTCTTGTTTTATGCAGCGTGGACATGCTAAAGCAGATTGACTGAGGGGAGAAGAAGTGGTCTTATATGAACACACTGATATTTGAGTCCATTCCATTTTGATACAAAGATGATTTTCTTCTGAATATGGGGATAAAACTGTGATTAGACTTTTATTTTGAAGGTCTCTGTTCATTTGAAGTGCATGTTGGTTTGCTACAGACAGTATGACGTTTGTTTTGTTCCTGATTTGTACCACACAAGCCTCCATACTTTACCAACAAATGGGGGTTTGTTATGGAAAATGAAATTCAAAGTGTAAAGAAAACTCCTGTACCAGTCTATCAAACATGACTGACTGAAAGTGTTTATTGAGCTGTTGGGGTTTGACACTCTATGATAATTCTGTCTTGTCGTGACTGATAGCTCAACTATCACCGTAGCTAGAACACTCTCAGCGCTTGGCGGGGATGGAGTCCTGTAACCATTCCAAATCAGTACAACGAAATCAGTGCAAATGCATTGAATGACACTTTAATATCCAGCGAGCTGATTTAATGATATTCTATTTCTCGGCTGTGAGATCTCGGGAGGTTTAATTGAGAACTTGTCGTTTTCCTAATGACGATGGATATTTTCTTTACGCTTTTACGTTTTCCAAGATGGCTGACGTCGGTGAACTGAACGTGGCTCTTGAGACTGCTGAAGCGAATGCCACACCCCCTGCTCCAACCCCCGCCCCTTTCCCACCGTCCCGCCCCCAAACCTGTCCACTCCACCATCACTGCTTGACTATGATGTGACATATGCAACAATTTTTTGGTTTGTTCGTAAAGATATTCTTTGTATCAGAGGGAGAGAGTGTGGGAGGGGGGCAATAGGGAAACGCAAATACATATTTTTTAAAATATCAAATGATGTTGATACAATTATAACTGTCTTTTTTTTCATGTAAAAAGAAAAAAAGAATTACAACTGTTGCTAGTGCACATGTGCTGTAAATTGTTCTTTGGTGTAGTAAAAATCATCATGGTTTAGTCGTTTTTAAAAATCATTTACACCGAAGGTTCTAGTGTCTTATTTTAGTTAGCCTTCTGCTCCACCGCATTTTAAGAACCAGCTTAATATTTTTCTAAAGGGATTCTTTGAGAAAATGCATGCGTTTGCTGGAGAACTTTGAGTTTAGTGTTGCACAAGGACAGGCGTTGTCTCTGTCTGCATCCCAAATGGCACCCTATTCCCTATATAGTGCACTACTTTTGACACAAGGCCATACGGCTCTGGTCAAAAGTAGTGCACTATATAGGGAGTAGGGTATCATTTGGGACACAGCCTCTGTCTTTCAGTTTCCATGGCTAAGTGAAAAACTTTTGGGGTGAAGGAGTGTACTTAGGTCTTGTACATGAGATTATGTAAATTGAGGAAATTAAAATGATAATTATATGACGATTACTTTTGATCTGTTACAGCTCGTGTATTTGAATTATTGAAAAGATATTAAAAAAATAAAATGCAATTGTTTAGTCCGGTGCAGTGTCTATGAGTAAATAGAATAAATCATTGTCCTATTAAAGTACTTATATAAGTGGTTGTCTTCTTTTGACATCAAACATTTAGATGTTTCCAAAGTCAATGTACGGTCTGTTTCTTTTGCACCAATGTATAATGTACTGTATTGCTGCTTATACACTATGTTGTATATCCACATATTTCTGTGTATCTGTAAGATCTTCTGCACCAAAGAACACTTATTGCTGTTGATACACTATGTATACACTTCAGAAAGTATTCCCACCCCTTGACTTTTTCCACATTTTGTTGTGTTACAGGCTGAATATAAAATGGATTAGTTGCCGGAGAGAAAGGAAACAGCTCAGGGATTTCACCATGAGGCCAGTCAATGGTGACTTTAAAATAGTTACGGAGTTTAATGGCTGCAGGAGAAAACTGAAGATGGATCAACAACATTGTAGTTACTCCACAATACTTAACTTATTGACAGAGTGAAAAGAAGGAAGCCTGTATAGATTATAAAATATTCCAAAATATGCATCCTGTTTGGAACAAGGCACTAAAGTAATACTGCAAAATCTGTGGCAAAGCAATTCACTTTTTGTCCTGAATGCAAAGTGTTTTGTTTGGGGTTAATTCAATACAACACATTATTGAGTACCACTCTCCATATTTTCAGGCATGGTGATCGCTGCATCATGTTATGGGTATGCTTGTAGAGTTTTTGTAGACAAAAAAGAAATGGAATAGAGCTAAGCACAGGCAAAATCCTAGAGGAAACCTGGTTCTGTCTGCTTTCCACCAGATACTGGGAGATTAATTCACCTTTCAGCAGGACAATAACCTAAAACACAAGGCCAAATCTACACTAGAGTTGCTTACCAAGAAGACAGTGAATGTTCCTGAGTGGCCGAGTTACAGTTTTGACTTAAATCTGTTTGAAAATGTATGGCAAGACCTGAAAATGGTGACCTGAAAATGAAAATGAGCTTTTTTAAAAGAATAATGGCAAATGTTGTGCAATCAAATGTCGCACAATTGACATTACGGAGTTATTTTGTGTAGATCGTTCATATGACATCCATTTTAATCACACTTTGTAACACAACGAAATGTGGAAAAAGTCAAGGGGTGTTATACTTTCTGAAGACATTGTATAATGATAGTCCTTGTCCAGTCTTGTCCAATCTTAGCCATACAATATGGAGCAGGAGAGTCTATCTCCCAGGGTAATTTCTCTCTGCACTGTGAATGTATCAGCATATTTCTCATAAGGGAGTTGGCCTGTGTGTGTGTGTGTGTGTGTGTGTGTGTGTGTGTGTGTGTGTGTGTGTGTGTGTGTGCGCTCACATTTGTCTCTCTGTATTACCATATTTCTCATCAGGGAGTTAGTAATTGAGATGTTTTGGGAGAATGTATGGTCCCATCAGCTTCCCTAGGTGCATTGCAGATGACATGCATCAGGGGGAAAACTGAAGCGGGAATTACCCAAGCAGCATGCCAGCACACAGACTATTTCTGCCCCTGCTATTTTTACACAGGGGTCAGAGGGTAATGGTTTTATTTCTGCCGGTGGCTCCTTTTACTGTACACCGAGAAAGAAAGGGAGGGGGGAGAGAGTATGTGTTTGTATCCCTCTGTCCCCATGTCAACTGTGAATTTGTCCTAAAGCAGTGACCCTCTGTGGGATTGAGGGATTGAGACAGTCCTTTCTCCATGACTTCTCTATTGTTACTCAAAACTAAATCCAGAGAGCAAAATATCATAGATCTGTATCAATTAGACAGAGACTAAGAACAGAGGGAAAGGGATGTTGGCCTGATATATCTGCAGTATCAATCAAAAGTTTGGACACACCTACCAATTCCAGGGTTTTTCTTTATTTTTACTATTTTCTACATTGTAGAATAATAGTGAAGACACCAAAACTAAGAATGCACACATGGAATCATGTAGTAACCAAAAAAAGTGTTAAACAAATCAAAATAGATTTTTTATTTGAGATTCTTCAAAGTAGCCACCCTTTTCCTTGATGACAGCTTTGCACACTCTTAGCATTCTCTCAACCAGCTTCAAGAGGAAGTCACCTGGAATGCATTTCAATTAACAGATGTGCCTTGTTAAAAGTTAATTTGTGGAATTTCTTTCCTTCTTAATGCATTTGAGCCAATCAAATTGTGTGACAAGGTAGGGCTGGTATACAGAAGATAGCCCTATTTGGTAAAATACCAAGTCTATATTATGGCAAGAACAGCTCAAATAAGCAAAAGGAAACAACAGTCCATCATTACTTTAAGACATGAAGGTCAGTCAATGTGCAGTCTTCAAGTAGTCTCAAAAACCATCAAGCGCTATGATGAAACTGGCTCTCGTGACGGCCGCCACAGGAAAGGAAGACCCAGAGTTACCTCTGCTGCAGAGGATGAGTTCATTAGAGTTACCAGCCTCAGAAATTGCAGCCCAAATAATTACTTCACAGAGTTCAAGTAACAGACACATCTCAACATCAACTGTTCAGAGGAGACTGCATGAATCAGGCCTTTATGGTCGATTTGCAGCAAAGAAACCACTACTAAAGGACACCAATAATAAGAAGAGACTTGCTTGGGCCACAAATCACGAGCAATGAACATTAGACTGGTAGAAATCTGGCCTTTGGTCTGATGAGTCCAAATGTGAGATTTTTGGTTCCAACTGTTGTGTCTTTGTGAGACGCAGAGTAGGTGAACTGATGATCTCTGCGTGTGTAGTTCCCACCGTGAAGCATGGAGGAGGAGATGTGATGGAGTGGGGGTGCTTAGCTGGTGACAGTGATTTATTTAGAATTGAAGGCACACTTAACCAGCATGGCTACCACAGCATTCTGCAGCGATACACCATCCCATCTGGTTTGCGCTTAGTGGGACTATCATTTGATTTTTAACAGGACAATGACCCAGCACACCTCCAGGCTGTTTAAGGGCTATTTGACCAAGAAGGAGAGTGATGGAGTGCTGCATCAGATGTCCTGGCCTCCACAATCCTCCGACCTCAACCCAATTGAGATGGTTTGGGATGAGTTGGACCGCAGAGGGAAGGAAAAGCAGCCAACATGTGCTCAGCATATGTGGGAACTCCTTCGAGGCTGTTGGAAAAGCATTCCTCATGAAGCTGGTTGAGAGAATGCCAAGAATGTGCAAAGCTGTCATCAAGGCCAAGGGTGGCTACTTTGAAGAGTTTAAAATATATTTCAATTTGCTACATGATTCCATATGTGTTATTTCATAGTTTTGATGTCTTCACTATTATTCTACAATGTAGACAATAGTAAAAATAAAGAAAAACACTGGAATTAGTCGGTGTGTCTAAACTTTTGATTGGTTCTGTATGTGCTAAACAAGAGGAATGAAGAGGCTTACTGTCTGTACACCACACTGTTTCTCTCTCTCTCACACAGCAACACATACAGACACACACACTCACAGACACACACACACAGACACACAGACGTATCCCACCAGGATTAATAAGTGAATTGATGTAGGAGGCAGAGAGGAGGGGAGAGAGAGCGACCAGCAAGAAAACAATATGTCTTTTGTAACCCACTGTGACAGCGGGGCTACACGCCTTTCCCTCTTCCATAAATCATATCTTCACATTGTCAAGCAGCAAACAGAGCGAGGGAAGGAGGGAGGAGAAGGAGGGAGGGAGAGAGAGAGAGACAGAGGGGCCTTCCATCCATCCTCCTCTTCTTTTAAACAGGCACTTTCTCCCCCTCCATCAAAAATGTCTAAGTTAAAGTTGTTACTCAATATACACTGGCCCAATCGTCTGTCTCTCTGAGACCTTGAACCAACCCATAACCACTTCCATACACACTTTCAGGTTTGTCCTTGCTGATCTGAAATGAGTGAAACTGTCAGAAAGCTGCCAACCTGGAGGGCTAGGTGTAGCTGGAACCATATTGCTGATACCTTTCTAATCCTCGCTTCTACTTTTAGTGCATCAGTAAGGAGTAAATGGCCAAAAGTTATGGGATCGGCCTATGCTTCTCCAATGAAGGGTATACTTTGAAAGGGGACTCTGCAACCTTCTTTCACCCTGCCCATACAGTACGTCTCTGTCCCCCAGGAACCCTTAGGTTGGGACCAGCAGCATTTAAGCGTAACACCTCTGGAGCATCCTTGCTGAAAGCCATGGATGACCAGAGTCCTTTGATGAGGGACTTGAAGGGGACACACAGCAAGGAGACACACTGCAAGGGGACACACAGCGAGGGGACACACTGCAAGGGGACACACTGCAAGGGGACACACAGCAAGGGGACACACTGCAAGGGGACACACAACAAGGGGACACACAACAAGGGGACACACTGCAAGGGGACACACAGCGAGGGGACACACTGCAAGGGGACACACAGCAAGGGGACACACTGCAAGGGGACACACAGCGAGGGGACAAACTGCGAGGGGACACACTGCAAGGGGACACACAGCAAGGGGACACACTGCGAGGGGACACACTGCAAGGGACACACTGCAAGGGAACACACAGCAAGGGGACACACTGCAAGGGGACACACTGCAAGGAGACACACAGCAAGGAGACACACTGCAAGGGGACACACAGCAAGGGGACACACTGCAAGGAGACACACTGCAAGGAGACACACTGCAAGGGGACACACTGCAAGGAGACACACAGCAAGGGGACACACTGCAAGGGGACACATAGATAGAGGGCAAACACAAAATATAATCACCAGTGACTTAAAGGATCTTAGGGGATGTTTCTGACATTCAGTAGGTGGTGACAGCTGCAGTTTACCGACTGCCCTTCTAGCTATAAATACTATGGATTATCAATAGCACCTTAATTACGGAGGAAGGGCTCATGGTAATGGCTGTAGCAGAATGAGTGGAATGGTATCAAACACATGGTTTCTATGTGGGACTTTTTAGGACTATTTTGTAACAGCTGGGATTGGAAATTGTCACAGAAACGAAACATGGTTTCCATTTGCTCCATTACAGATATTATTATGAGTCGTCCTCCCCTCAGCAGCCTCCACTGAAAGCATGGTATGTTATTTCAAAATGAAAGACCATACTCTCCCACATATCATTCTAATAGTTCTCCCAGAATGAATTCTGTTCACTTCAAATGTATGATACGTACTGATGTGCTGACTTGCTGCACCCTCGACAACTACTGTGATTATTATTATTTGACCATGCTGGTCATTTATGAACATTTGAACATCTTGGCCATGTTCTGTTATAATCTCCACCCGGCACAGCCAGAAGAGGACTGGCCACCCCTCATAGCCTGGTTTCTCTCTAGGTTTCTTCCTAGGTTTGGACCTTTCTAGGAGTTTTTCCTAGCCACCGTGCTTCTACACCTGCATTGCTTGCTGTTTGGGGTTTTAGGCTGGGTTTCTGTACAGCACGTTGAGATATCAGCTGATGTACGAAGGGCTATATAAATACATTTGATTTGTTTTGTGTGGCGATGAAAGAACATTTTATTTTTCATCCCTAAGAGTGTCATGCTGACAGTGATCTGTATCAGAGAACAAACGCTTGGTTGTGTTAATATTCCTTGGCAAACACACAGTATATTTCACAACCCCTCTGAAATGATCAAATGCACAGATTATAGTTTGAGCTGAAATGCATTATTCTCACAGAGCCAGAGATAAATAGCCAACATCATGTTCCGTTTATAGTAGACAACGATAATACACTCTGACTGCTGCACAAACACTCATGAATATGGCTGAGTGGTTCTTGTGGATTCCAACAGGTCTGTCAAATTAAGACATATGATATTTCCAAATATCCAGATAAACTCAATTTCCTTGGTTCAGTGTGTTTTGAGTGAGATGAAGAGTTGACATGTCCTTACAGCAGTCTTTGCTGAACAGGTTTCATCCAGTCAGTGCTAGTGGTGATATTCCCAAACATTCCCAACGAGGAGGAGGGAAGTTGGGGAAACTACAACGATTCCCTCCCCTCCTCACTACCGGATAGTGGTGACACTAAAGGAGCAAGCCTCGGCTTATAGTTATTTCGTTTCTCTGACAATTTCCAATCCCAGCTGTGACAAAATAGTCCTGCAAAGTCCCACAGTCCAGTATGTCATTGTCATGTTGTCCAACGGGAAAGAGAGGGGGGGTATGGGGGGTATTCACTCTCCTGCAACTGTGCCCAATCTCTCTCATGTCTCCTACACTCGTTTTTCTCTCCCCCCTCTCTCCCCCTATCCAGTCTCACACTTTCTTCTCATCCCCTTATTCTTTCCCTCTTCCAGTGTCTGTGAAGTAGGGGTGAGCGGTGGTGTGAGGCGCAGATGGGTGGACAGTGTATCCCCCCCCTGCTAGGACAGTGTCTCCATCTCAAACTGGGTGTGTCCATGTCCGTTAGATGTGGTCGCAGTATTGGACCAGGCCTCAGCCGGGCGAGTGTTACCCGATTTAGGAGCCTCCCCTTGGGGTGGGTGGGTGATGGTTAGAGGTCCAGGGTCGGTTCCTGTGGGGGGTTCGGGCGGGGTGGGCTCAGGGGGCTTGCGGTCGTAGTAGAGGGCCCAGAGCAGGGTTAGGGTCAGGGTCATGGCCAGAATCTGGGCCACTCCTATAGACACACCCAGGAACCGCAGCACCTGCAGTTGCTTAGTCCCCCGGATGAAACTGTAGATCTTCGGCCCGCAGCCCTGTAGTACACAGACAGACAGACAGACAGACAGACAGACAGACAGACAGACAGACAGACAGACAGACAGACAGACAGACAGACAGACAGACAGACAGACAGACAGACAGACAGACAGACAGACAGACAGACAGACAGACAGACAGACAGAGGAACACAATAAGGGCTTGTCATTTTAAGAGTTGAAGCTTTTTCATGTTGAAATATGGCATACGTTTGATCCATGTTATATTAATGTTACATTTATGTCATATTCATGTTGTTTCAATGTTTGAGTCTGTCTGTCTTGCCAGGGGCAGACCTCCCATACTAAGTCTGTGAGCTGTACATCTGCTGTAGGAACAAAATGAAAACGCTCCCTCATCCTATCACATGGATGACATGTACATGGAGAGAAAGGAACAGAGGGGGAGAGAGTGGGAGAAAGAGAGATGTAGGGGAAGAGAGGAAGGTGGTTGAGAAGTGTGGAAAGAGAGGGAATAGTAGTGGAGGTGTAGAAAGGCCAGTATATTACTTCCTGACTGGGGGATATTCACTCTCGGCCTGCTACATACCAGATCTACTCTACACCTTACTGCTGCCAGAGAGAGAGAGAGAGAGAGAGAGGTGAGAGAGAGAGTGAGAGAAAAGTGGGAGGAAAGGAGAAAGGGTAGTAAACGTGGGGGGAGAGAGATGTGACAAAAAAAGAGAGAGAAAACAGACAGGAGATAGAAAGGATACTCCATACATTCCCCTTGACTCCCTCCTCTACTGACTGACTCCCTCCTGACTCCCTCCTCTACTGACTGACTCCATCCTGACTCCCTCCTCTACAGACTGACTCATCCTCACTACACACAGCATCTCTTTGTCCCTCTGTATGCCTGGTTCTACTTAGTGAGGCGTAGCAGCAGCACACATTTCATAAGAACCTCTCAGAGTTGACATTTAACACAATTAGAAGCCTCTCTCTCCCCCTTTTCCTGTATCGGCACTCTCTTTACCTCCTCCTCCCTTTCCCCCACCCCCATTTCCCTCTCTTTTTCCAGTGTCACAACCTCCCCTTTCTCCACCCTCTACCTCCATCTTTCCCAGGCAAGCCAGTCCAGGTGTGTATTTTTGTTTATTATTTACAACGATGGTCTACACCGGCCAAACTTGGATGACACTGGGCCAATTGTGCGCCGCCCTATGGGACTACCAATCATGGCCGGTTGTGATACAGTCTGGATTTGAACCAGGTTGTCTGTAGTGACACCTGAGATGAAGCATCTTAGACCACAGCACCACTTGGAAGCCCCTGTATGTGTATGTCAGGCAGGAACACCATGTCACCCAGCATTTCTCACCCAGGTGACCATGGGCAGCCTGGCAGTCTGCACCGGGCACACCGGGCCTGCTAGAACCCTGTTAGAGACACACCACTTGGCCTGGACCATGGGGAGGGGAACTGTTGCTAAGGCTAGGGGGTTAACAGTGTTGACTAAACACAGCAGACAGACATGTTGAGGTGGAGGTGGTCAGACATGGGATAAAGGACAGGGATGGTTTGGAGTTAGACCAGGACAGTGGTTGAGCTGTAGATGGGATAGGGGACACCATTGGTTTGGGGTTAGACCAGGACAGTGGTTGAGCTGTAGATGGGATAGGGGACAGGGTTGGTTTGGGGTTAGACCAGGACAGTGGTTGAGCTGTAGATCGGATAGGGGACAGGGATGGTTTGGGGTTAGACCAGGACAGTGGTTGATCTGTAGATGGGATAGGGGACAGACAGGGTTGGTTTGGGGTTAGACCAGGACAGTGGTTGAGCTGTAGATGGGATAGGGGACCGCGTTGGTTTGGGGTTAGACCAGGACAGTGGTTGAGCTGTAGATGGGATAGGGGACAGGGTTGGTTTGGGGTTAGACCAGGACAGTGGTTGATCTGTAGATGGGATAGGGGACAGACAGGGTTGGTTTGGGGTTAGACCAGGACAGTGGTTGAGCTGTAGATGGGATAGGGGACAGGGGACAGGGATGGTTTGGGGTTAGACCAGGACAGTGGTTGAGCTGTAGATGGGATAGGGGACAGGGATGGTTTGGGGTTAGACCAGGACAGTGGTTGAGCTGTAGATGGGATAGGGGACAGGGTTGGTTTGGGGTTAGACCAGGACAGTGGTTGAGCTGTAGATGGGATAGGGGACAGGGTTGGTTTGGGGTTAGACCAGGACAGTGGTTGAGCTGTAGATGGGATAGGGGACAGGGTTGGTTTGGGGTTAGACCAGGACAGTGGTTGAGCTGTAGATGGGATAGGGGACAGGGGACAGGGATGGTTTGGGGTTAGACCAGGACAGTGGTTGAGCTGTAGATGGGATAGGGGACAGTGGGACTGTAGATGGGATGGTTTGGGGTTAGACCAGGACAGTGGTTGAGCTGTAGATGGGATAGGGGACAGGGATGGTTTGGGGTTAGACCAGGACAGTGGTTGAGCTGTAGATGGGATAGGGGACAGGGATGGTTTGGGGTTAGACCAGGACAGTGGTTGAGCTGTAGATGGGATAGGGGACAGGGATGGTTTGGGGTTAGACCAGGACAGTGGTTGAGCTGTAGATGGGATAGGGGACAGGGTTGGTTTAGCGTTAGACCAGGACAGTGGTTGAGCTGTAGATGGGATAGGGGACAGGGTTGGTTTGGGGTTAGACCAGGACAGTGGTTGAGCTGTAGATGGGATAGGGGACAGGGATGGTTTGGGGTTAGACCAGGACAGTGGTTGAGCTGTAGATGGGATAGGGGACAGGGTTGGTTTGGGGTTAGGGACAGTGGTTGGGACAGGGATGGTTTGGGGTTAGACCAGGACAGTGGTTGAGCTGTAGATGGGATAGGGGACAGGGTTGGTTTGGGGTTAGACCAGGACAGTGGTTGAGCTGTAGATGGGATAGGGGACAGGGATGGTTTGGGGTTAGACCAGGACAGTGGTTGAGCTGTAGATGGGATAGGGGACAGGGGACAGGGATGGTTTGGGGTTAGACCAGGACAGTGGTTGAGCTGTAGATGGGATAGGGGACAGGGTTGGTTTAGCGTTAGACCAGGACAGTGGTTGAGCTGTAGATGGGATAGGGGACAGGGTTGGTTTGGGGTTAGATCAGGACAGTGGTGAGCTGTAGATGGGATAGGGGACAGGGATGGTTTGGGGTTAGACCAGGACAGTGGTTGAGCTGTAGATGGGATAGGGGACAGGGTTGGTTTGGGGTTAGACCAGGACAGTGACTGAGCTGTAGATGGGATAGGGGACAGGGTTGGTTTGGGGTTAGACCAGGACAGTGACTGAGCTGTAGATGGAATAGGGGACAGAGATGGTTTGGGGTTAGACCAGGACAGTGACTGAGCTGTAGATGGGATAGGGGACAGGGTTGGTTTGGGGTTAGACCAGGACAGTGACTGAGCTGTAGATGGGATAGGGGACAGGGTTGGTTTGGGGTTAGACCAGGACAGTGGTTGAGCTGTAGATGGGATAGGGGACAGGGATGGTTTGGGGTTAGACCAGGACAGTGGTTGAGCTGTAGATGGGATAGGGGACAGGGATGGTTTGGGGTTAGACCAGGACAGTGGTTGAGCTGTAGATGGGATAGGGGACAGGGTTGGTTTGGGGTTAGATCAGGACAGTGGTTGAGCTGTAGATGGGATAGGGGACAGGGATGGTTTGGGGTTAGACCAGGACAGTGGTTGAGCTGTAGATGGGATAGGGGACAGGGTTGGTTTGGGGTTAGACCAGGACAGTGACTGAGCTGTAGATGGGATAGGGGACAGGGTTGGTTTAGCGTTAGACCAGGACAGTGACTGAGCTGTAGATGGGATAGGGGACAGGGTTGGTTTGGGGTTAGACCAGGACAGTGACTGAGCTGTAGATGGGATAGCCTTCCGGAGACACCTGAAACCCCACCTCTTTAAGGAATACCTAGGATAGGATAAAGTAATCCCTCTCACCCCCCCCCCTCCTTAAAAGATTTAGATGCACTACTGTTCCACTGGATGTCATAAGGTGAATGCACCAATTTGTAAGTCGCTCTGGATAAGAGCGTCTGCTAAATGACTTAAATGTAAATGGAAATGGGGACAGGGTTGGTTTGGGGTTAGACCAGGACAGTGACTGAGCTGTAGATGGGACAGGGGACAGGGTTGGTTTGGGGTTAGACCAGGACAGTGACTGAGCTGCAGATGGGATAGGGGACAGGGATGGTTTGGGGTTAGACCAGGACAGTGGTTGAGCTGGAGATGGGATAGGGGACAGGGATGGTTTGGGGTTAGACCAGGACAGTGGTTGAGCTGGAGATGGGGAGATGAGGGTGTTTCCCTCTGAGGAAAGAAGACTGAGTGTGTGCGGCCCTACCTGCCTGCTTGCCAGCATGACTGCCTGTTGCCTGCCTGCATGACTGCCTGTTTGCCTGCCCTACTGCCTGCCTACCTGCCTGTCTGTTTGCCTGCCTGCCTGCCTGCTTGCCTGCCTGCCTGCCTGCCTGCATGCCTGCCTGTTTGCCTACCTACCTGCCTACCTACCTGCCTGCTTGCTTGCCTAGCTGCCTGCCTTTCTGTTTGCCTGCCTGCCTGTTTGCCTGTCTGTTTGCCTGCCTACCTACCTGCCTGCCTGCCTGCATGCCTGCCTGTGTGTTTGTGTGGGTGTGTGAGAGAAAGGTGAGTTATTAAAATATAAATAGAGAGAGAGACTCTACGGTGAGTTTGCTTTGTATTCTCTCTGTATCCTACTGGCAGGCTAGCTGGCATTGTTTGTCGTACCTCACCCCCTACTAGACTTTGTTTGTGTGTTCCCCTCAGCCCCGGACCACGGCATACCTTGTCCCCTGATGGGCTTGATGAGGCGTAATAGCTGCACTCTGTCTCAACAATCTGGCAACCGCGGCAGCCAGAAGGCACACTATGCTATCAAGCCTGTGATTGGCTCTAATTGAGTTGTATGGATTTCTCTCCACCATTGAACACGGCAGGTCATTTCAGGCTGCAAATAGACATCCCATTGGAAATAGGTTGTTGTGAAAGTATTAAGTGGAAAACTCCAACTCCAAGAAAATCATCTCCACTCTATTTAGAATGTAAGTAACCTATTTCAAAAAGTTTCTTGTTATTGTTTCTGTTTCTTCTGAACTAACAGGTTTACTCAATTGGCGAATGGGAATATGTAAGCCTGTGTGTCCCTTTCTGATGATGTCACAGGGGAAGGTACATCATTGGCAATTGGAAGATCCACCTGGGGCTACAGAGAGCCGTAATGATCACCTGTAATGATCTCTTTTCAGGGTGGGGTCAGAGGGTTCAGTAGGTGAACAGTTCACCAGAGGTCAAGCCACAACCTAACACTTACTATAAGGTCAGAGGGTCACTGGGGCACTCCTGGGGACACTCACCTCTTGGTGAAGGTCACTGAGGTCACGGTAATGGGCGTGGCGAGCACATCCTGGATACTGATTGGAGCAGCAGGAGTCTGGTGGCCATTCCATCTCTGTCATCTCCAGCCAATCGGTGAAATAGATGACCCCGCAGCACTTAAACTGGGGAACACACAGTCAAAGAAAGTTTACTTACATTAGCAACCCTTTATAACTAGCAATCTTGCATGTTCAAGCACTAAAACACTAACAACCTCTAATAAATACATGTAATATCTTATTAAAATGTTGCTCTTGGGTTATGATATAAAACCACTAAGTGTTTGTGTAGATGTGTGTGACCTCTGGGGTAGTGACCTCTCACCTCAGTCTGGAAGGTGTTCCAGGTGTGTGTTAGCCACTGGTAACGCTGCAGGCCATAGTTGGGCATCCTGGACTTCAGACTGATCATATCTGACCTCTGAACTGAGGGCTTGGACAGAACATAACAGTGTAACTCCATTAAGGCTGTCCCCGACTAAGAAAAATCTTGGTCGACCGAGAGTCGTATGTTCTTTCGACCAATCAATTGGTCAAAATTTTCAAATGTGTATTTTTCCATATATAGGCAAATCCTATGTGTTTTAATTAAATCAACCACGGTGCATTCAAAAATAATTCAGACCCCTTTACTTTTTCCACATTTTGTTACATTACAGCCTTATTCTAAAGATGGATTAAATAATGATTTTTTTTCTTATCAATCTACAAACAATACCTCATAATGACAAAGTGGAAACAGGTTTTTAGATTTTTTTTGTAAATGTATATAAAATTATGATACTTAAGTATCAAAAATAAAAGTATAAGTTATTTCAAATTCCTTATATGAAGCAAACCAGCCGGGCACGATTTTCTTGTTTTCTTTTTTTTTAAATTTACGGATAGCCAGGGTGTCACGTCCTGGCCTTAGTATTCTGTGTTTTCGTTAGTATTTTGGTGAGGCCAGGGTGTGACATGGGGATTTATGTGGTTTGTTTTGTCTGGGGTTGTTTGTAGTTAAGGGATTGTGGTTAGAGTAGTACTCTAGGTAAGTCTATGATTGCCTAGAGTGGTTCTCAATCAAAGGCAGGTGTTTATCGTTGTCTCTGATTGGGAACCATATTTAGACAGCCATATTCTTTAGGTCTCTTGTGGGTGATTGTTCCTGTCTTTGGGGCACCAGATAGGACTGTTTTGGTTTTGTCACGGTTCTTGTTTTGTAGATCGTTGTACTTTCAGCTTTATTAAAGATGTACAAAACTAACCACACTGCATTTTGGTCCGCCTCTTTTTCCCCAGAAGAAAACCGTTACACAGGGGCACTCTCCAACACTCATTTCCAAAATGAAGCATTTGTGTTTAATGAGTCTGCCAGATCAGATGCAGTAGGGATGACCAGGGATTTTCTCTTTTAAGAGTGTGAATTGGACAATTTATCTGTCCTGCTAAACATTCAAAAGATAGTACTACTTTTGGGTGTCAGGTAAAATGTAAGGAGAAAGTATACACATTTCTTTAGGAATGTTGTGAAGTTAATGTAAAAGTTGCCAAAAATATAAATAGTAAAGTAAAGTACAGATACCCAAAAAAACTTCTTAAAGTAGTACTTTAAATTATTTTTACTTAAGTTCTTTATACCACTTCCACAAATCAGGCCTTTATGGAAGAGTGGCCACACTCCTCAGTACAAGGCACATGACAGCCTGCTGGAACTTTCTGAAAAGGCACCTAAAGGACTCTCAGACCATCAGAAACATAATTCTCTGGTCTGATGAAACCAAGATTGAACTCTTTGGCCTGAATGCTAAGCGTCACGTCTGGGGGAAACCTGGCACCATCCCTACGGTGAAGCATGATGGTGGCAGCATCATGCTGTGGAGATGTTTTTCAGCGGCTGGGACTGGAGACTACTGTAGTCACAATCTAGGGAAAGATGAACGGAGAAAAGTATAGAGATATTCTTGATGAAAACCTGCACCATCCCCTCTGTGCAGCGACACTCCCCATCCAACGTGACAGAGCTGTAGAGGATCTGCAGAGAAGAATGGGAGAAACTCCCCAAATGCAAGTGTGCCAAGCTTGTAGCATCATACCCAAAAGACTCAAGGTTGTAATCGCTGCCAAAGGTACTTCAACAAGTACTGAGTAAACAGTCTGAATACTTATGTAAATGTGATATCAGCTTTTTTTTATATACATTTGCAAATATAAAAAAACAACGTTTTTTGCTTTGTCATTATGGGGTGTTGTGTGTAGATCATTGAAACAACAAAATGTAATCAATTTTAGAATAAGGCTGTAATGTAACAAAATGTGGGAAAACTCAAGGGGTCTGAATACTTTCCAAATGACCTATAGCATATCGTTATCACACCAATAAATTGGCTATAGCAAAATCTGAACACCGTAACACGTGTGACAGCAAAATGGATGCAAAGAAGGTGACAAATCAACTCGAAACGGGGGAATGTTAACTGGTTGCTCAGGAGGTAAAAAATATGTGGAATAAATTAGTTGTGGAAAATACTGGAGATCAAGAAAAAGATGGTAAGGAGCAAAGCTCTGTGTGCATATTTTATGTGCCAAACAGGAGCTGTTAGATTACAATATAATTTCTCTGACCGTTTGGAACAATGTAAACAACACTCAATAAATTATAAGCATAACAGAGAGTCTGTTGTCATTTCCAAAATGGAACCGTTTATTTATTGTTTATGCTAAGTATTCAAAGTTCGCGTTGTTTTTATTTTAAAATTAAAATGCTTGATTGCATTTCAAATCATGAATGACTCATATGCTGTGTGATGACATGAATGAATGAATGATTGATTGATTGATTGATTGATTGATTGATACAGTACTATATCTTATATAAGTATTGAAATATAGGCCGAAGTACGTTACGGTATCAAGTCCTAACAGGATGCGCTCTTAGGCCTGCAGCTCGATGGTGGTTATACAAGGCTGCTATACTAAGCCTACTGATGATAATGACATTACTTATTATAATACTAACAATGATCATAGCAATAATAGTAATACCAACAATAATGAGATCAAGGAAAAAAAGGAGGGTTATTATAATTATTATAAATATAATTTGTCTGATCATTTAGAGCAGTGTAAACAACACTAAATAAATTATAACTAATACCAGAGAGGCGGTTTTAACGAGATAAAAAGTGTAAAGCCTTTATGACAGCATAGCAAAGATTAAACAACAGCCGAATTTGTGAAATGATTTAACCGACATGTTGTGGTTGGTGCTCGCGAAGGCTTGGTGCTCACAGAATTAGTATGCTATGAACCAGACACTCAAACAGGCAATATAAGCAGGATCTGTATTATTTTTGTAAATATATATGGATGCTTTATAAAGCTTATTATTGATTATAGACCTAATTATGTTGTGATTTCCTTTCTCCTCACTTTTCTTAGACAATTAAGGCAAAGGGTGTTTTCTCTGCCTCCGCCACATTGTTCTCAACACCAATATGCTGGTTAACTTTGCTATTATGCACATAGCGACAACAGCACACTGACGTGTTTCAGAACCGGGAACAGCGACCACTATCCAACACGGGAGAACCCGAATCTGTTATAAAATTATATTATTTTTATTAGAGTTGCACCATTGTTCCTACTTAATATAACCATAGATAATTTCAGTAGCACATGTCTTAGAGTGATGGACTGTACCATTCTGTCACGTTTGCTGGAATAATTATCGGACCAAACTGCAGCGCGATCTGGTTTCTACATAATATTTATTTGAAAACGCACAAAACAACAAAGAAAGAATGACACAAACAAACAACGAACCGTGACTACAGAGGTGCTACGTGCACTAACTCAAAACAATATCCCATAAAACACAGGTGGACAAAATGCTACTAAAATATAATCCCTAATTAGAGACAACGATAGCCAGCTGCCTCTAATTGGGAATCATACCAAACACCAACATAGAAAAACTAAATTAGAACCCCACATAGAAAATAATAACTAGAAAACCCCCCAGTCACACCCTGACCTACACTACCATAGAAAATAAGGGCTCTCTATGGTAATAAATGGGGTCAGCCCTAAACTCCATTTCACTCAGTATAGTTACATTCAGTTCAGCTATATATTTCAGTTCAACTTCCTGTACAGTTCATGTATTGACACAAGACACTCAACAGAAAGCCATGAAACCGTACTGTTTCAAGCCTAGTTATATAGTCCAATCCTTTGACCATGCCTCAAATATTTTCAAACACGCAACTTCGGACTCTCTCCTCTAGTGTTTCCCAGGCCTCCAACACTCCGGTATGTAGTTGCTGAGGTTGACAACAGCTTGTTGTCTAAACAATTACCCCTGTCTGGGCTCTGGGGAACCAGACCAGAGCTGTTCCGCAGACCCACAGTCTGACACACTTAGCATGCATAACTTATCCCCCTCTCCTCTCCTCTCCTCTCCAATAAAACCTCCACCTAACACACCCTTGGGCCTCCCTCCCCTCCTCCTTCCTCTCTCCTTCACTCTTTATCCCTCTCTCCTCTAGTCTTGTAATGAGATTGTGAGAAGCATAATATGACCCAGGTTACCCAGAATTACCCTGAGGCCAGGTTGGTGCTACCTTGGTGCTACCCTATCAGGGTTCTGATAAAGGACAAGGCACAAAGACTACAATACCCACAACCCCCCTGTGGCATGGCAGGTATGTCACACTAAGGGAGGCGGGTGGCACTGTGGACTCAAAGGCTAGGTGCTAGTGCTAAACACACACACACACATCCTCAGGCTTGTAGCCAAGTACCAAACACACACACACACCTTTCTCAGTTTGCCATACACACTACTCTAGCCAGTGACCAGGTGCTGCACACACGGACACAAACACACCTGCGCGGTTGGAGCGAGTATCACCTACTGTGATGGGACATCAAAGCCACTGTGGGCTCTTTCATGGTGGAGAGATAAGCCCCTGGACCAGGGGAGGGGCAGCCCTGTAGGGGAGAACCCATTGTAATAGAGAGCCCTGCCCATTGTGTTCAAACACCCACACCCTGAGCAGGAGGGAGAGAGGAGGCAGGGGGAGGGAGGCGGAGGGAGGGGAACGAGGGAGGGATGGGAACGGGGGACACAATTATACCCTATCTCAGGGGTATTCAACTCTTACCCTACGAGGTCCGGAGCCTGCTGGTTTTCTGTTTTACCTGATCATTAATTGCACCCACCTGGTGTCCCAGATCTAAATCAGTCCCTGATTAGAGGGGAACAATGAAAAAAAATGCAGTGGAACCTGGTTTCACCCAACAACACTTTAGGGACATTGTGGAATTTTGAGACGTTGGACGTTTCTTTTAGTTAGATTTCTTGGTTGTTTATATATAGCACCAGTACCATTTCCCTGTGCTCGTTGGCCTGTGCTCGTTGGCCTGTGCCCTGCACTGGCCATGTTGTTTATTGGGTAGCCCAAGTAAGCAGAGGAAGAGGCGAGCTCTCTGAGCAGAGCAGAACATGACTGGCATTTATGTTTATTCATAGCACAGAACAAAATACAGACAGGCCTATAAGGACAGCCCCCACACATAGAGCTGCAGCATAGAGCTAAAGCATAGAGATACAGCATATAGAAAATCAGTGCCGCACTCACCTCATCATACGTCCACACCCCACTGGCCAACTCTACACAGAAGATCACCAACAGACTGCCAAAGTACTGAGGAGAAAGAGAGAGAGAGAGAGAGAGAGAGAGAGAGAGAGAGAGAGATAGAGAGAGAGAGAGACAGAGAGAGAGAGAGAGAGAGGGAGAGAGAGAGAGAGAGAGAGAGAGAGAGAGAGAATGTTAGTGTTGAGGCTAGACAGAGATGTACTGTGTAGTGTCTTGTCTGAGTGATTGATCGTCATGGTGGATGGTGGGAGAAAGTGCTTTCACACACAATGAGTAGTGATGTTATGTTCTTCAATCTCCAGACGCCTGTTCCACTCATGTCACATACACGCACACACACACAAACACACACACACACACCAGACAAACACACACAGGTCTTATGAAGAGTGATGCGTGTGTCAGCTATTCTATTGGGGGCATGTTAGTGGTACAGGGTATGTCTGACAGCCTGTTTGTTTGGAGAGTAAATATTATTGGCAGACAGATGGCTCTGCCTCGCCTTTGTTAGTGCTACACTCCATTTAGAGCAGGCCAGTCCCAAACAACACAGACACACACTCACACACCTCATCTCACCACTCAAAAACATCTCCCCTGTCTTCTTCTCTCTGTGTGACCTTTTCACCCTTCGAACCCCCCTCTAACACAGTCCTTCACGCATATACCAAACATACACAATCAGTACTTCAATACTTCACCATTCTACAAGGACGGTTTCCAGGTGTGAAGAGAATATGAAACTTCCCTTGACCCCTTCTAGCTTCAATATACACTGAGTGTACAAAACATTAAGAACACCTGCTCTTTCCATGACATAGACGGACCAGGTGAGAATCCAGGTGAAAACCTTGATACCTTATTGATGTCACTTGTTAAATCCACTTCCATCAGTGTAGATGAAGGGGAGGAGACGGGTTAAAGAAGGATTTTTAAGCCTTGAGACAATTGAAACATGGATTGTGTATGTGTGGCATTCAGAGGACGAATGACAAAATATTTAAGTGTCTTTGAACAGGGTATGGTAGTAGGTACCAAGTGCACTGGTTTAAGGGTGGCCAAAAACTGCAATGCTGCTGGGTTTTTTCACGCTCAACAGTTTCATGTGTGTATCAAGAATGGTCCACCACTCAAAGGACATCCAGCCAATTTGACACAACTTTGGGAAGCATCAGAGTCAACATGGGCCAGCAGCCGTGTGGAACGCTTTCAACACCTTGTAGAGTCCATGTCCCAATGAATTGAGGGAAAAGGGGAGTGCAACTCAATATTAGGAAGGTGTTCTTAATTTGTGCACTCAGTGTATTACCTTTCTCACAGAGATGTGTCTTTATGTTTCACACATTTCATTTCAGGCAGGAAGCTCTCTCTCTCTTCACACACACACACACACACACACACACACACACACACACACACACACACACACACAATGAGGTTAGAGGAGGGTTGCAGTTGTTTGAATGGAATGTCAAGGCTTCCAGGAATGGATTTCCTCCTGTGTAGAGAGACTTACAGCATATTTCCCTTCCCTCGCTGATACTCAATTAACACGTATACAAGGTCGAGAGAGGGACGACAGGGAAAGAGAGGTGGAGGAACAGAAGAGTGAGAGGGGTAGAGGTATAAGTTTAGGCTAAGGGGGATTTGTTTGGCGTCTTTAAGGAGGGACTATTTTTAAGCGACCTTTCTACGCGTTCGCTGGAACAGCTTCTCAGATTAACTTAAGACCATGCAGTCGTCCCTAACATACCCCCAATATCCCACAACGCACCACTGCACGCATATAAACATCTACAAACATCCCAACAACTGCTTAGAGTCCCTAAATGGACGCTTTGAGGCTTTTCACTAGCTTAGTCCACAACAGAACTACCTATAACATATAAAGGTTTTAACTGAGCTTAAAGCCAGGCACCATCAATTGCCCACCACAGCTATGATTGAAGGGAGAAGGGGGGTTATTCAGGTAGAGAGAGCAGAGTCGGGGCGGTGGGGGGCGTCCCTCTGAAAGGGACGCCCCAGCTGGTGAATGGGTATGTGGGTAACCCAAGCGCCACTCACCCCTTTCAGCCACCTCTCCATAAGTGGGCAAAGACGGGTGGGATAGCGTTACCCATTGTCCCTCTCAAACAAGATAATATTGTCTCCGCAGTGCGCCAGCGAACACACAGGAATGCCAGGGCAGAGTTGCAAGGAGAGAGGGATGAATGAAGTCCCAATGGAGGGGTGGACGAAGCGTGAGGGAGACCCAGAATCCAGGCACTTTGGTCGGGGAGAGACTGACACAGGAAGCCCCTCCCTCTCTGTCTCTGGACACAGCACACCTGGGAGATAGAGCCACAAAACAGGCGCCACCCCACCCTTTCCGATGTCCTGCCCTTCCAATCTATATGAGTAATGATGTACCTGCCCTGTTATAGTTTTTGTATGCATGACATAATTGGTCAATGGAAATAGTGGGTTGTGCTGCCACAATTGCTTCTGTATGGGAATACATGTTATGTATACAACACATGTGCAGTAAAGTAATGCTCCGTAGCACATGCTCTGTAAGCACAGAGATGATACATTGTTTAGTCATCTGCATGCATGGTTGGATGGAAATGGATTTTTTGGGGGTTGTCTCTCTCTCTTTTCTGTACCTCAGTGGGTTTCTCTCTCCTTCCCCTTCACCTGCTCCGACTCAATCCACCTCTTTACCTCCTTTCTTTTATCCCTGTTTCTCTTTCATTCTCTCTTTTTGTTGTCCCGCACTGACAGTGGTGAGTGATTGAGATAATCACACCCTTATCTGTCCATCTCTCTCTCTCTCTCTCTCTCTCTCTCTGTGTCTCTCTCTGTGTGTGTCTCTCTCTCTCTCTGTGTGTGTCTCTCTCTCTCTGTGTCTCTCTCTCTCTGTCTGTCTCTCTCTGTGTCTCTCTCTCTCTCTCTGTGTCTCTCTCTGTGTGTGGGTCTCTCTCTCTCTCTCTCTCTCTCTCTCTCTCTCTCTCTCTCTCTCTCTCTCTCTGTGTCTCTCTCTCTCTCTCTGTGTCTCCCTCTGTGTCTCTCTCTCTGTGTCTCTCTCTCTCTCTCTCTGTCTCTCTATCTGTGTCTCTCTCTGTCTCTCTGTCTCTCTCTCTCTGTGTGTCTCTCTCTCTCTGTGTCTCTCTCTCTGTCTCTCTCTCTCTCTGTGTCTCTCTCTCTCTCTCTCTGTGTCTCTCTCTCTATGTGTGTCTCTCTCTCTATGTGTCTCTCTCTCTTTCTCTCTCTCTCTCTCTCTCTCTGTCTCTCTGTCTCTCTCTCTCTCTCTGTCTCTCTCTCTCTCTCTCTCTCTCTCTCTCTCTCTCTCTCTCTCTGTCTCTCTGTCTCTATCTCTCTCTGTGTCTCTCTCTCTCTCTCTCTGTCTCTCTCTCTCTCTGTGTGTGTCTCTGTCTCTCTCTCTCTCTGTGTGTGTCTCTCTCTCTCTCTGTCTCTCTCTCTGTCTCTCTCTCTGTCTCTCTCTCTCTGTGTGTCTCTCTCTCTCTGTGTGTATATCTCTGTCTCTCTGTGTCTCTCTCTCTGTGTCTCTCTCTGTGTCTCTCTCCCTCCCTCCCTCCCCCTCCTTCTCTCTGGACATCCATCATTGCCCAGGGTACCATTACTCAGGCAGGCTCCGACAGCAGCAGCGGTGAATAGTTTTACAGCTGTACTTATCCACGGGAGCGCCATTTCGCAACACACCGGCAACATCCCTGCACCAGGCCCTCGTTCGCTCAGAGGGGGCGTTCGCTAACAGAAGACGCGGCGCAACACGCTTACGGGATGATGAATGACCATTGTGGCGCTGCATCGGATGAGTAACGGCTGTAAAATCGAGGGGGGAATTCTCCTTGCATCTCCCTCCGGTGTATGAACGGTGGAACTACGCGACTGTGTGGCTGTTGCCTGAATTTACAGGCCTGTTCCAGGGTTTATGACTTTATTGAGATGTAGAAGACATCAGGCTGTTACAGATGATGGGGACAATAGCACATGACGATAGATAGGGGGGGCTAGTGTTAGTGTGTGTGTGTGTGTGTGTGTGTGTGTGTGTGTGTGTGTGTGTGTGTGTGTGTGTGTGTGTGTGTGTGTGTGTGTGTGTGTGTGTGTGTGTGTGTGTGTGTGTGTGTGTGTGTGCTTGCGTGTATGTATTTCAAGGTTGTATAAATGTGTAACTAACACTGATAGCTAAAGAAGACCTGACAGAGATCTACAGCAATTACAACCCGCTTCTCCAACTAAACCGAGCTCATCCCAGTTTCCGCACACACACACACACACACACACACACTTGCACGCAAACACACGTTCATTTCATTCAGACACGTACCCAGGACAGGAGTAGAAGGTTGCATTTCAGTGTGCCGCAGTAGCCCACCATGGCCACAATGATAAGAAAACAACACACTGCAATGATGACGGGATGGACAGCCGGAGAATACGTGAGAACTGCTGCTTCCTCCAGCCTACAGATAGAGAGAGGGGGAGAGGGGGGGTAACTTGGCAGACTTTTTGTTTATTTATCTATCCATCCTGCTATTGCTCTCCCTCCCTCTTCTCTCCCCCTCTCTCTCCCTGTGTGGCCTGTTGCATTATTATTTATGAATACAGCAGCCAGCAGTAAATAGTGATTACACTCCGTAGGAATGTAGGAATCCTCTACCGCAGCAGTTACTGTCAGGGGCCAGTGAGGGGTGAGATGGTGATCTGTGGACAGGTCTAGGTGATGAGAAACTGTTGAATTAAAAAAGTTATGCCGTTGATGATTTGTGGAAAGGTTGCCAGGTATGAGTCGAGGGAATTTATTGAGGAAGTGAGATATATTATCCAACAGCCCTCCTCTCTTTATCAGTCTCCTTCCTCCTCTATTCTCATCCTCTTCTTATTTACTGCACCAGCTCATATATGCTAATTATCTTCCTCTCCCACTTTCTCCCTGTTATCTCCCTCCTGTCCCTCCCAGTACCTGCCCACTGCCCACTGAGAGGTGTCAACATTGAGATCCATATCACTCACCTGGTGTGGGCCGCCAAGGTGAGTACAGTGTTCAGGTAGTCCCTGAGCCAAGCAGCCACCCCCAGGACACATATTGACATGAGCTGAAGGAGTAGAACACATAGAGAGAGATAGAACACACAGACACACAGATTACACACAGACACACACATAACATTACAGTTTTGCCAAGTAGGCCTACAGTAAACACTTCCACTCAACATATGTTTTGTCTGAAAATGCTTCTGGCAGTGAAATATAATCCAGGGACTTGGTATGGCAACAAAATGTTGCCTAGGGGGATTTTGCCATGTGTTCAACACTGGCATAATCCACTACAACAACCCTGGAGCACTTATCAAATATAATGGCCTATAAATAGCATGCACTAGAATGCCAAACATTCTTGGGATGCAAATTGCTCATTTGTTTTTCTGCGCCTTGGAGACACGCATTGAGGTGGATGGATGAGAGGGGGGGGGTGAAGTTGTACGCATTGTGTAGCATGTGTAGCACAACGCAGCCACCTGTTGGGGGTCTCCGCTTCTCTTACCCAGAAGAGTAAATTGATCGCGTAGAGCAGGCAGCGCAGGCACCTCACCGCGTCCTCGCGAGCCATTCTGAGCGCAACAGCAATCGGTGGCCAAGACAGGACTCCTCATCCTAACCCACGCCACCATGGCAACATCATTAACTAAAATGAATATAATTCAATTCAATTGGGATCATTAGTCTGTCCCATGAATACAAAACGAGTTCTCAGTGTTCCGTGTAAGACATACCGGGTTTACATGTCTCTGTGCGTTCTGCGCGCAACTTTCCAATGTCTTGTTTTAGCAGCCGCCGTAGATCCGTGGTAAGTTCCAGAAAGCATTCACAACAGGTGGTTTCTTACTTTCCCCAGTCCAGGAATGATGGAGTGTGTGGATGAGCGCTCAGCGGTGCTGACATATCCAAATCAATCATCACTCACTTAGCAAGGTATACTGCGAAAACATATCCAGAACATTACAACAAAACAACTTCTTATAAGGGCTTTTGCGCCAAATGAACATAATCCATTTGGTTAAATTATTAATGTTCAGCACTCCTTTGACTCCCAGAGCAAACGTCAAACACTAAAAATCATACTATTGCACAGCAGTCTAAATCAAAACAAATCAAATAAAACTTCAGTTGCGCACGTAGACACTGATTCCCAAAATCGATCTCTCCACAAAAACAATTCCCTGGTGGCGGTATGATAGGCCTAGCCTACCTATCGTCCAATTCAGAGTGCCGAGTTAGTTATGCGCTGTCAGTTAAACTTTTCCATGTTTGAGTGGCCAAAACTCAACTCGCAGTTTGTTCTGTGTCATCCAAAGAGGTTGTCCGCGGGGTCCTAGCGTTTCGTCTGATTGCAATGCAGGAGCAACAACAGCAGCAGCAGCAGCAACAGCAGGGCTATGGGTCTTTAGGGGGGGATGGAATGTGGACAGCTTTCCGCCTCCGAGATATAGCATACATAGGTCAAGAGGTCACATTTAGAGAGACTATTATTGTCTGGAGTAAATGTGGGATGGGACTTCATCATGGAACTTCACTAGAGAGAGCAACAATAATGCTGTAATAAGTGTCACCCCTTTCCCACAGATGTGCATGGCTATTCTATTATATTCTGTAGTGTTCTGTTCTATTCTATTCTGTTCTATTCTATTATATTCCCTGTGGGATGACATTACATACGCCTATGGCATACTCTTCTTGATACACATTCTTGATGATTTAGTGTATTAATAAAGGTGTCAATCCTTCAGTTATGAAACACTTGAGCATATCTCAGCCATTTAAAGCTTTCATTAGATAATCCGATTATTGGTTAGTCTATCTCTATCCCTGCCGATTCTGAGCTCATTCTAAGAAAACACATGAATGGAAAAGGGGAAGGAATGAGTTACTCCTTAGGCTACATAATCAACAAGTAAAAAGAGTAACAATAGACTCAGGTCGACAGGCATTGTTATCTTAATTTATTGTCTTTTGGTCTGTTTTTAATGTCCACAGTCTGGCTATGAACCAAATGGGATTGATCAGCATTAAAACGCTTTATTGTTAGAGATTCACACAACAAAATAGACTCAAATTAAAGAAATGTACATTGTATCTTGTGTTCCCTGATAACAATAATGTTGACTCAATAGATTCAAGTAAATGACATCACAGCATAGACTTGCTTGGGTGGTCTTCAGTGTGCCAATCCATTGGAGGCAAGGAGATATAAGAGGATTAGTGTCACGTCTGCTCCCGCTGTTTTTTGTCTGTGTTACTAGTCTGCTGACGCTGTTCCTGTCTCGTTCCATGTCCGTTCTTTATTAAATGTTTGACTCCCTGTACCTGCTTCGTCTCTCCAGCGTCATCTCATGTGACAATTAGAGGGAATGAGGATGGGGTGAGGGTGGGGTGGGATGGGATGGAAATGGTGAACGGGGGGGTTGGGAGAATTGAGAGAGGAGTGAGACAGTGTTTGGTGCATGGGATGGATGGTTTAGCGCTTGTAATGGAGGGTCGGGTTGAGAGAGATCATGAGGAGAATAGAATAACGTTTGTTATTGAGAGGATACCAAGTGCGAGAGACTGGAGAATCGGGGTGAGAGAGTGAATGAGAGTGAATGAAGGTGCACAAAAGATTGGTGAATGACTAGCTTCTCGTGCGTCTATTCTTGTGGGGACATGGTAACCTATAGATTGTCATTGTTTTGGATGAACAGACAAAACAAAATGCTCATGAATCCCTACTATAGACCTACAGTGCCTCCAGAAAGTATTCACACCCCTTGACTTTTTCCACATTTTGTGTTACTCTGAATTTTTTTTTTTATAAAAAAATGTAGATTTTTTGTCAATGGCCTACACACAATACCCCATAATTTTGTCAAAGTGGAATTCAGTTTTTTTTTTTTTTTTTAAGTATTCAAACCCTTTGTTATTTAGGCAAGCCTAAATAAGTTCATGAGTAAAAATGTGCTTAACAAGTCACAATAAGTTGCACGGACTCACTCTGTGTGCAATAATAGTGTTTAACATTATTTTTAAATTACTACCTCATCTCTATACCTCACACATACAATTATCTGTAAGGTCCCTCAGTCGAGCAGTGAATTTCAAACACAGATTCAACCACGAAGACCAGGGATGTTTTCCAATGCCTCTCAAAGATGGGCACCTATTGGTAGATGGGTAAAAAAAAGCAGACATTGAATATCCCTTTGAGCATGGTAAAGTTATTAATTACACTTTGGATGGCGTATCAATACACCCAGTCACTACAAAGATACACTACCCAGAAAGACTCAGCTGTAATCACTGCTAAAGGTGATTCTAACACGTATTGACTCAGGTGGCTGAATAATTATCGAATCAAGATACTGTATTTTAGTGTTTTATTTTATCTTCTTTTTTTTGTACAAATGTTCGAATTGTTCTTTCACTTTGACATTTTGTGTAGATTGTTGACAAAAATTACAATTAAATCCATTTGAATCCCACTTTGTAACACAACAAAATGTGGAAAAAGTCAAGGGGTGTGAATACTTTCTGAAGGCACTGTATATCAGGCCTATAATGGACTGAAAATCTGTTAGACTATTCAAATGGGGGTGTTATTTTATTTTCTCAGTGTGTTACTTATAGTTGAATGTGTTCGTTATAGTTAAATAATATCTCAATTCAATGTGTGTGTAGGCCTACCCTACACAATATCAATTGTGCCAGATGAGTTTGATAATTAAAATGTATTTACCTGGTTGGAAAAGGTTAATTATGTTATTTCAGTCAATGTTTGAAATTAATATGTCTATGAACTACATGAACTAACGGATTTTTGAAGTTTAGCACTCAACTTCATATCTGGCCAATCACATTCTACGTTCTACTGACGTCACTTTCTCTGACCTCAGTTTGTCAGTGGTATTTTTTCTTCGGGACACAGCGGTTTGCGGCGCCATATTGAAAGACACAAATTATTTTCATAAACGCCTAAAATATCGAATTTGCCAAGATGCTGTACCTAGAGGATTACCTCGAGAGTGAGTATTTACGTTTATTTAACATCTGGGTGGTATTATTAGTGTATTTACTGTCGTAAATGTGCATCATTTTAGCCGAAGCGCGCCCGGACTGTTAGCCTAGCCATGCTAACTCCTATAATCGCTTTTTCTTCTCGCTGGCAGTGATCGAGCAGCTACCCATGGATCTCCGCGACAGGTTTACGGAAATGAGAGAGATGGACCTGCAAGTTCAGAGTATGTACTGTTACAACGTGACAGTCTACAAACACTTCACCGGCGAGCATTTTTCAAGTTGAAAAACACATCATTCTCAGTTTCGCACTTTTTGGGCTCATGTAGATAAGAGTCGAACTCTTAACACTAATTAGTGGCCAAATAAAAATGTGTTAAATACAGTGTTTTTATTTGTATAGCTAACACAGCTAGCGGTAGCGAATTTGGCGAGTATAACATTGCAACAACTTTCAATAACCTGAGAAAGTTAACGGGTTTGTATAATTCTAGCTAGGGTTAGAAATTACAACATAAAAGCATTGTTATATTTGTTTTCCATATAGAGGTCCAACTAACGTTTGCTGAATGTAAACAAAACAGGGGACATGGATTCGGAACGTACACATCACATGTAGTATCAACGTTATACATTTGGCTACTTATCAGTTTTTTTTTCATGTGACTATAACTAGCTACATTTACACGGGCTGTTAGCTAACTAGAACATGCACCAATATTAATTTAGGGGGGTACTGAGACCATAGGCCTACTGGTATAATGCACATAAGTGTGTACTCCAGGCAGAACAAAATTCAGTTGGGGTATAGTAATGGAAAAGGTTGGGAACCACTGGTGTATTAGTGGTGTTTCGGTTCACTGGTAGTTTTAATCACAAGCCTTCTGGTCCACAGACACTGCATGTAATATTAGCCCTTCTGGTCAGCATTGAAGTACAAATCTATATGAATTCTTCCACATGCATGCAGAGTATAAACCCATATCATTAGGTGTGCCTCAGACACACCTGTCCAGATAACTCACCCCTCCCATTTGCTGTAGATGCCATGGACCAGTTGGAGCAGAGGGTGAATGAGTTCTTTGTCAATGCAAAGAAGAACAAGCCAGAGTGGAGGGAAGAGCAGATGGGAGTCATCAAAAAGGTGCCATATAAGTCTTATGTATAATACAGTTTGTTCTTTTAATTCCATAAATGTTTTACGATAAGCTGTACTATAACACTTTTTGTAGTTTTCTTTGTCATTTGCATTTTAGTCATATAACAGACACTCTTATCCAGAGCTACTTAAAGTTAGTGCATTCATCTTAACATAGCTAGGTGGGACAACAAAGATCAACATATCAGTACATTTTTCCTCAATGTAGCTATCAGCAACGTCGGAGCTAGTAAGAAGAGTAAAGCAAGTGCCCGTGTTGGTTCACCAGAGGCAGCTGATTGTGTCAGCCTCTGACTGCTTTATCTCTGTTTCAGGATTATTATAAAGCATTGGAGGATGCAGATGAGAAAGTACAGCTGGCCAATCAGATTTATGATCTGGTGAGTTGGAATTTGAATGCCAAGATGGAGCTCTGTCTAACGATGTCTGGTTTGTCTAATGGGTCATGAGAAACCACTTCTATGAAAAGGTAGGGACAAGGGGAGTTAGAGGAGAGTCTTTATTGCTGGTAGCCTTTTTCAGGATGATTTGTGGGTGCATGTCACCACTAAAATATAAAATGTTCTGTTCAGGACTGTGCGGTCTGTGCCACTAGGTGGCAGGCAAACAATGTGAATAATTTGGAAGTCACTAGAATGTCAGTCTTTTCAAGTGTTTTTAATGTTTGTTTAGATATTGACGTTTCTGTCTTTGAATATTTACTATGAAATAGATCAATATCAAATGTGTAAAATCCTGGGGTGTTTGTTCAACATCTATATTGTGGGGTATGAACAGTATGGTATATAATGGGGTGTGTGTTGCAGGTGGACCGTCACCTGAGGAAGCTGGACCAGGAACTTGCTAAGTTCAAGATGGAGCTGGAGGCTGACAATGCTGGCATCACTGAGATTCTGGAGAGACGTGAGTCACATCTGTCTATCACAACACCACAGAAGCCCCATCCCCTTCATCTTATCCTGTTTTGGCTTTGGGGCAGTATTTTGACGTCTGGATGAGAAGCGTGCCCAAAGTAAACTGCCTGTTACTCAGGCCCAGAAGCTAGGATATGCATATAATTGGTATGTTTGCATAGAAAACACTATAACGTTTCTAAAACTGTTACAAAAATGTCTGTTAGTATAAGAGAACTGATATGGCAGAAGAAATCCATCCAGGAAGTGGGATTTTTTTGATGTGGGTATTTTTCAATTGAATGCCCATAGAATATCTAAATGGGTAGGACCCAGATTGCAGTTCCTATGGCTTCCACTAGATGTCAACAGTCTTTAGACATTGTTTCAGGCTTGTTTTCTGAAAAATGAGACCGTTTTGTCAGTGGACTGTAGAATCAAGCAGAGCTGGTTTGCGCGCCCTTCGTTGTTTTTCCTTTCTATTGAATACGCTATTGTCCGGTTGAAATATTATTGATTATTTAGACAATAGACAACCTGAGGATTAATTATAAACATCGTTTGACATGTTTCGACGAACTTTACCGGTACTATTAGGATGTATTCATCTGCATGTTTTGACAGCCTTTTAACCTGTGGATTACTGAACAAACCGCGCCAACAAAGCTGAGTTTTTGGGATATAAAGAGGGACTTTATCGAACAAAACAAACATTTATTGTGTAGCTGGGACTCTTGTGACTGTAACCGAATGAAGATCTTCAAAGGTAAGTGATTAATTTTATCGCTATTTCTGACTTTCGTGACTCCTATACTTGGCTGGTAAATGTTTGTAGGATTTTTGCCGTAAAGCCTTTTTGAAATCTGACAAAGCGGCTGGATTAACAAGAAGTTCATCTTTAAACTGATGTATAACACTTGTATTTTTATGAAAGTTTATTATGACTCTTTCTGTATTTTGAATTTGGCGATTAGCAATTTCACCGGATGTTGTCGAGATGGGTCGCTAGCGGAGTGGTTAACTATCTTGGCCCTGTCAGAATGTTGGGCTGACGGGCTGCTTTTTTTCTATTCTTGTTTAGGTTGCGATAGTGGGATGGTATCAATCTTCCCATCGGGATATTTCAGCCCTGCTAGGGGGCAGTATTGACCTAAAAATGACCCTATTAAGTCAACTGTTGTGTCTGTCAGTGTTGTCACTGAGAGCCAGCTCTAACATTCTCTGTCCTCTGTCAGGATCCCTAGAGATGGACAGCCCCTCTCAGCCTGTCAATAACCACCACGTCCACTCACACACCACCGTGGAGAGTAAGTACAAGTCTTGGCTGTTTGGCCAACTTTCTTTTGATGTTGTTGCATGTCGGAAGAAAAATGTATATTGACTAAAGAGCTTTGTTTGTATAGATTATTTGCTGCTTTCCTATGCGATGTCATGAAGGTAGTAATTCACGTTGTGTTTGTGTGTGACAGAGAGGAAGTACACCACGCAGCCGAGCCACCACACTACAGAGCACGTCCCAGAGAAGAAGTTCAAATCTGAAGCCCTGCTCTCCACACTCACGTCAGATGCCTCCAAGGAGAACACACCGGGCTGTCGCACCAACAGCACGACGTCAGCTTCTAACAACGTGTACAGTGTGAACTCATCCCAGCCCCTGGCCTCCTACAACCTCAGCTCTCTGCCTGCTGGGCCCGGGGCTGGGGAAGGGGCCATCACCATGGCTGCAGCGCAGGCTGTACAGGCCACCGCACAGGTATAAACACAAACATTCTCTCTCTTTCTCACACACACACAGACATACACCCAACTCCACGGCCCTCTGATTTATTCAAATGTGTGCTGCAGTGATGGGGATCGGTATCAGTATCTTGACCCAGACTGTCTGTTCTGAGGATTATCTTATCTGATTAGGACAAATGTCCTTGAATGTGTAACTGACGTGTGTCCTATGACTGTAACTAACCCTGTTTATGGCTATCTGTGTCTCTCTCTCTACCTGCCTTTCCCATCTTCTTTCTCTGTCTGTGCCTTCCTTCCCCTCCCCTCCATGTCAGATGAAGGAGGGCAGGAGGACTAGCAGTCTGAAGGCCAGCTACGAGGCCATTAAGAACAATGACTTCCAGCTGGGGAGGGAGTTCTCCCTGACCTCCCGGGATACCACGGGGGCGTACTCCACCTCCGCCCTGGCCAACACCCTCACCCAGACCCTCACCCCCGCCAGCTCAGCCATCGCCTCCGACTCCCGCGGCGGACGCAAGACCAAGTACGACACAGCTTATATGCACACGCACAGCCCCCGTACACTTAGACAAGCATGACAATCCCTAGCTGGTGGTCTTCTCCAGTGATATCACATCATTTCATGACTTATTAAACCGTGTCAATCTACCCTGCATCACCCCACATCGGATGAACAGATGTCAAATCACGCGACATCATTTCAGTGTCCAGTCCCATGATGTCATGCCACATTATGCCAGCCATGCTTTCCAGCTCCACCCTTACAGCATGAATAAATACATGAAGATGAAACATGGAGATCTAGTCTAAACTGTTTCTGTCTTTTCTCCCCCTCCACAGGGGCAACACCAAGTCTTCCAACCACCAGTCGTCGTCCTCCTCGTCTTCTTCGTCCCTGTCGTCGTGCTCCTCTTCTTCAGCCCTGGCCCAGGAGCTGTCGCAGCAGGTCTCGGCCCTCCCAGAGTCTGAGACCAACAACCAGGTGGACTGGACCTACGACCCCAACGAGCCCCGCTACTGCATCTGCAACCAGGTACACACACATCCAGAGACACTCTCTCTCACACTGGACAGCACACAACTACAGCTGACAGGTTAACTAAAATGGCTTCTCTCTTGTTAAAGGTGTCTTATGGAGAAATGGTGGGCTGTGATAATCAAGACGTAAGTATCCATTTCCATTTGGGAGTTCTTTTCTCATGTTCTACAACTGTTACCACATTACTTTCACATATGACTTTGTCAAATGAGAGATGAGGTATGAGCTAACCTGAGTGCCCTGTGTGTGTTTGTGCAGTGCCCCATCGAGTGGTTCCACTACGGCTGCGTGGGCCTAACAGAAGCCCCCAAGGGGAAGTGGTACTGCCCCCAGTGTACTACTGCCATGAAGAGGAGAGGCAGCAGGCACAAATAGACACCCCACCTCTACTACCCTGCTCCTCATCCAGGACCACCCCTATCCCATTCCACACCCTTACCCCGCAAAACTGTCAATGCTATATCAACTAGTTCCTCCCAAACAAGTGTGTGTACCTGTTGTGGCCACACACACAGTATTCTTATTCGCCTGTCTGTGTAACCTCTCAGGGGTCAAAACAGTGGGGTCAAAGGTTGTCATTGCAGGGTCAGTCTCCTGTGTGAATATTTGGATGAGACACCTGACTGGAAAATCAAAACGAGCCAAGACTTCCTGAAACCGCACACCCTGGTTGGGTGTCCATTGTCCCCCTCCTGAATGTTGAGCCTCGGTGCACCCCTTCTCTCCCCCATTCATCAGACATTCCTCACCTTTCCCCTTGTGACAGGAAGGGTCCCCCCCTTCCTGCTTCCAAGCACGGCTGCAACAAGAAGTGCTCATTACAGTAAAATTACACAGACTGGGAAATGTAGTCCGTGGGTTTTTATTGGACTACAAAACCCAACCCCTCTACAAGTTTTAATTTGAATTCTAAACGAATTGATGAAACGCAACTATGACTTTGAAAATATGAGGGTGATGATTGGGACGGTGGTCATTTCAGGTAAAGTATGGATGAATATGAGTGACCCTCCACCGTTGAGTCCTGTAAAGCTGAAGAGTTCGGAATGTACAGTGTAAGATCAGTCAACTGAAGCATGTATGTCTGAGTGTACATTTTTCTGTATGTGCGTGTGTATGTGTCTAGTCATTCTGTACTGAGATGGTGTGTAAAAGTTTCCAGAGATGTAAGAGAGAAAAAAATCCAATAAAGTGATCAAGTTCTTATGGTATTTCACGTGTTTCCTGGCTTCATCTGTCAACGGTGGCCTCTCTTCTTGATCAAACTGTTGCACTTCATAGCTCTAGGTATTCATTGTATTTGACTACACAATCAAAATGTAGATGGCTGTTGAATCACCAATGTTTTGATTCACAGTAGGCTTACAATGTGGACTGATTGTTTTATAAGTGTTGTACCGACACAAATGTTATACTGTTGCAAAATTTACCAATTAATTGTCGCACGTGCCGAATACAAAATGCAAGCCCTTAACCAACTGAGATTTAAGATTTTTTTTAAACTAAATTAACTAAATAAAAAAACATTTGAAAACAGCAACAATAACAACACTATATACAGGGGGTACCAGTACCGTGTCAATGTGTGGGGGTACAAGATAGTTTAGGTAATATGTACATGAAGGTAGTGGTAAAGTGACTATGCAAGATAATAAACAGAGAGTAGCAGCAGCATTCAAAAAAAGGGGGAGCGGGTCAATGAAAATAGTCTAGGTAGCCATTTGATTAGCTGTTCAGCAGTCTTATGGCTTGGGGGTAGAAGCATAGACTAGCAGAGAGAACAGTCTATGACTAGGGTAGCTGGAGTCTTTGACAATGTTTAGGGCCTTCCTCTGACACCGCCTGGTATAGGGGTTCCGGATGGCAGGAAGCTTGGCCCCAGTGACGTACTGGGCCGTACGCACTACCCTCTGTAGTGCCTTGCGCTCGGAGGCCGAGCAGTTGCCATAGCAGGCAGTCATGCAACCAGTCAGGATGCTCTCGATGATACAGCTGTAACTTTTTGAGGATCTGAAGACCCATGCCAAAACTTTTCAGTCTCCTGAGGGGGAATAGGTGTTGTCGTGCCCTCTTCACGACTGTCTTGGTGTGTTTGGACCATGATAGTTTGTTGGTGATGTGGACACGAAGGAACTTGAAGCTCTCAACCTGCTCCACTACAGCCCCATCGATGAGAATGGGACCGTGCTCGGCCCTCCGTTTCCTGTAGTCCACGATCGTCCCCTTTGTCTTGATCATGTTGAGGGAGAGGTTGTTGTCCTGGCACCACACTTCCAGCTCTCTGACCTCACTATAGGCTGTCTCATCGTTGTCTGTGATCAGGCCTTTCATCATGGTGTCGTCGCCAAACTTAATGATGGTGTTAGAGTCGTGCTTGGCCACGCAGTCATGGGTGAACAGGGAGTATAGGAGGGGACTAAGCACGCACACCTGAAGGCCCCCTGTGTTGAGGATCAGCGTGGTAGATGTGTTGTTTCCTATGGAGGTGTTTAGTCCCAGGGTCCTTAGCTTAGTGATGAGCTTTGAGGGTATTATGGTGTTGAACGCTGTGCTGTAGTCAATTAACAGCATTCTCACATAGGTGTTCCTTTTGTCCATGTGGGAAAGGGCGGTGTTGAGTGCAATAAAGATTACGTCATCTGTAGATCTGTTGGGGTGGTATGCAAATCGAAATGGATATAGGGTTTCTGGGATGATGGTGTTGAAGTGCACCATGACCAGCCTTTCATAGCACTTCATGGCTACAGACGTGAGTGCTACGGGTCGGTTGTCATTTAGGCAGGTTACCTTGGTATTCTTGGGCACAGGGACTATTGTGGTCTGCTTATAACTTAGGTATTACAGACTCGGACAGGTTGAACATGTCAGTAAAGCGTATGCTCGCAGTACACGTCCTGGTAATCCATCTGGCCCTGTGGCCTTGGGAATGTTGACCTGTTTAAAGGTCTTACTCACATCGGCTACGGTGAGCGTGATCACACAGTCACCCGGAACAGCTGGTGCTCTCATGCATGCTTCAGTGTTGCTTGCCTCGAAGCGCAATAGAAGTAATTTAGCTTGTCTGTGTGTTGTGTGTTTACGCTGTGTTTACGCTTTGCCTGTTTGATGGTTCGTCGGAGGGCATAGAGGGATTTCTTATAAGCGTCCAGGTTAGAGTCCCGCTCCTTGAAAGCGGCAGCTCTACCCTTTAGCTCAGTCCGGATGTTGCCTGTAATACATGGCTTCTGGTTGGGGTATGTACGTACGGTCACTGGGGACAATGTGCATCACTGGGGATGCACTTATTGATGAATCCGGTGACTGATGTGGTATACGCCTCAATGCCATCGTATGAGTCCCGGAACATATTTCAGTCTGTGCTAGTGAAACAGTCCTGTAGCTTAGCATCTGCGTCATCTGACCATTTCCGTATTGAGCAAGTCACTGATACTCCCTGCTTTAGTTTTCAGATAGAATTATGTTCAGATTTGCCAAATGGAGGGCAAGGGATAGCTTTGAAATCATCTCTGTGTGTGGGGTAAAGGTGGTGTAGAGTTTTTTTTTTTTAAACATCAAATAATGAAGTAAGGTTTTAACCCATTACACCGCTTTGTTTTAATGGTGACCTGCTCGCCCCATTAACATTGCATTTGACCTCTCAACAAATGCAGTACTAACAGGGCTATTCAATAATGTCCTCAAGGGCTGATGTACTGCTGTTTTTCTTTATTTGTCAGGTAATGTATTAATGAATGCCACTGATTTACCATGAGTCAGCTCACCTAGATTGTGTCCCAGGTCTAATCATTCCCTGATTCGAGGAGTGTAATGAAAACCAGCAGTGTTGCAGCCCTCACACACAAGGGGATTTGGTTGTACCAAATTTGGTTATTGATTGTATTCACTATTTTGTTACATACAAAACTGCCATAATATCTATATATTTTTTTAGAAGGAACCTGAGGTGTCTTGGAGAACTTACAACTTCACCAAATAAAGGGAACATGTTTTCAGCCCTTGCTCTGAAAGGGAACCTTTTCAATAGCCTCTCTCTCACCACATCTGACTGAAACAAAGCAGGGCTCCAACTCCTTTCTCCAAATAATGAGCCAAGGGAGGACTGGTGTGTGTGCCACAAATAGCAAAGAGTGAGCCCTGTCTTTTACCACAATTTGGAATGAGGGGGAGCATACCTCGACCCCGACCGAGGAGGCATGTGTGCGCATTTAGACCGCTCCATGTACATCGTGGAATTCCTAAACCGTTACTTTACAAGAACGCTCCTCAACTATCCAGTTGAAACGGATCAATGGTATAAACTCCACTTGTTTTTTTTCTTTACCCGAGGGAGTTTTAATTTTAGGAACCAGTAGCCCTGTGTGTGAGACTGTAATCCAGCCGTCCGCACGGAAAGGAAGTTCGGCTACTGTTGACTTTTTCCTCTTAGAGTAGCCTAACCCAAACCAGGTGAAGTCGCCCCCCGGTGCGCGGTCAGCGCTCGGATATAGTGGAAACCCTCTTTGTAGTCTGTGACCTATTTCAGGGTCTGAAGTCTTGGTGAAGTTCTTCATTTTTCTAACTTCAGTTTGGCTCTATCTGTGTCTGACGGGATGTTTTCATGCGTTGTGCCTTTGGTTGTGGATGGGAATGGCAGTTTTCTGACAGCGCGCAGTAGCAGAGTCTGATCTATGATGTTCTTCTTCTCGAGAATGTTTTTAATGATCTGAGGGGCACTCTTCCCCAAAGGAAGCGAGAGGGGAAACTTTCCCCATCTCTCTCGGAACTCCAGTGTTCAAGGATGTGATAGTTGGACTGTGGCTCACTGATCTAACTTAATTATCATGAATAACGGAATAACAACGTTGGGGAAAAGGTTTTGTTTGTTTGTGCCAGCTCACAAATGATCACTCGAGTTTGTCATAGTGACGATTCTTGAGAACCGTGGACCCCCCTCTGAAATACCAACCAGGTCATATTTGAAAGATAAAATGCGGCACAATGTTCCAGGTCTTTGTGTATTCCTGAAGTGCGTGTTTCTACAGATAGCGCCGCTGCTCTGTTTTCCTTCTATCCGGCCGGGAGAGCGGCCAGAGTGGTGTGAGGTCTGAGTGGGACGCGGAGAAGAAACAGGCTAAATATCTTCCCTCATGGTATGCCTTTATTCTTCTGCCAGCAAAGTTGGGAGTGAAACGGGAATGTTTCTTCGGCGGCTCTGGACGCTCCGCCGCAGGTATTGCTCCGGACGGTTATTGCTCTTAGGGTTCGCGGTGTGTCTTTTCTACCAGACCCTGATGGTGGCACGGAGTCGGTTCAAAGGCGACCCACCTGCGGCTGACGAACGCAACAAGTCAACGATGACTGAAGCGTTGGAAGTATTTGATGAACTTCTGCAGGACCCTGCGAGGCTTATTTCTACCCTGGAGGCTTTGGAGAGGGACAGATATGTAAGTGGGTTTATGATAGAATTGCACTTGTCTATTGTACAATGTTTGTCCTGTGCTTTAGGTAGCCTACTTGAACCTTGAATATTGAAGATTCAAGGATAAGCTTTGTTCCATCCCACAATGGGAAAGGCCATTTCATCATCAAAACACATGGGTATAGGCTTTCTTTAAACCGTGCTGTGTTAGTTGCATGCAATGGTTGTATGCCTCCCTATGCAGCCTGTGTTTTGTCTTTGGGCTCAAAACACCGTCTGAGTTTCATTAACTTTAATGAGCAACAACCTTAGCTTCAAACCTAACAACAAAATTATTGGATGCTGACTCCTTGGCTTAGCCTATATAACTAGCAGGTTGAGCCTATTTTAATTTAGTTGTCAGCCTATATAACTAACAAGTATCGTAAACTGCTTAAGAATAGTGAACCGTTTTTTTGCTATGGATATTAGTGTTGAGGTATTTAGATGAGCTTGCTAGGAGCTCGAGGCTCAATGCCCATTGGTCAGCTGGACATGCCATGTGCTCTAGAAGTATCCCGGGTGCAGCTTTATTTATTTAATGCGAGCTCTTCGCTCCACACAGATGATTGACACCTGTATGAACCTTTAGAAAAACAAGGTTGCATATCAATTTCCCGGGTTATTGTAAGTGATTCGTTGTCTGAAAGTGTTCCCTGATATAGCCTAAAAGTTCTGCCATTAATCAAGTTGGATAAGCCATCCTTTGACAGCTCTCATGCATCCATAAAATGACAGCTGACATAATCTGAGGTAAACCAAACATGAGGGATTTAAATGTATTTATTACCCAGCTGCCTCAAATGTGGCCTATGCCTTGACCATTATAGCTTTGCTTGACATTGTATGGGCTAGCTAGAGCGTGTGTATGAGTGTGTGACAAAGACTAACAGTGTGTGTTTGTGCATATGTGTGTGTGTGTGTGTGTGTCATAGGTGCATGTGGGTAACACAATTGGATGACAGACTGCTCTGTAATTGTGAGAGTATTTTCTGGTAATCCCACAGTTACTGTGTTTGCTTTTCAGTCTTTCAGGAAGTGTGTGTTGTATTCAGACAAGATTGACTGCTGCCATAGATCACAAATCAGCTGCTAGTACCTCAGGTCACCACACAGCTCTCTGGTTACCATCTACCTCTAATAACTGATTCTAGATCAGCTCTACTTACCCACTTCTAACTTTTACCATTATGGGTTAAATTTGGAAATGGTTCCTGGAACAGTTGTCATGGCCCCTTGGAGAGGAAGAAAATAATAAATAAACAAGGGGGATAGTGTTGAGAGAGATATTGAGAGGGAGACAGACAGAGACAGGCAGTCTGTTGGACTTGTTGACTATGTGGTTGACAGAGAGAAACCGAGCTGTCACAGCCAAATGTGTTATCCACCACAGACACTGCCTCAGTTTAGCTGTTGAGTGCAACTCCGAGTTCTAGAAACAACCCTAACAGTTCTGAATGTTGGACTTATTGTGAATCAGAAGTTTGACGTTTGAGCCATTACATTGCCCTTATTTCTCCTCTCATAATAATCAAAGGACTCTGTCATAGTTGATATTGAGTGTGACTGGGGCGGTTTGATTGTTGGCATGTCTAGAGCCATCGTTACAAAAGCCCTGTCACTGTAGTGTTTGTGCCTGTTACCCTCTGTGGCATGTCATGCTGACTAGCTTCACACTGTGTGTATGGGGTGTTCAGTATTTGTGTCTGTCCGGGGCAGGATGGTGATTGGAATTGCTGGAGAGTTGTTAGGGATGGGGCATTTTGGCAAGGGTGTTGGTGTTATAGGTTTGCAATGTGTGTGTGTGAGTGTGTGTCCATGTGCGTGTGTATGCAGTTAGCACCTGTGTATGGCTGTCCCAGGCTTTCCAGGGGTGCTAGCGGGGTGAGTACTCCAGCAGTAGGCCAGAAGGAAGTGTTAGATCAGTGCTACGGAATGTGATCCTCCAGCGCTTTATTCCCTTTGAGGTTCTTCCAGACCCTGACAGCCCCATTCAGTCCTAGGGCATGAGGCAGGAACAGAGCAGAATCAGAGATCAGAAATCCATGGAACACAGCCTCACTCGCACACACATACACGCTATGATTCAATGGCACTGCTACTCCCATCAGAGCGGCATTCAAACTCCCCACATATGTGTGGAGCACGTTTGGTGGTGTTCAGAGTTGAACCCCTGCCAGAAAGATCTGGATGCTTGTCTGCTTCTTTGACACTGATTGGCTGAAAGTGTGTATGGGAGGAGGTTCCAGCATTTGACCACTGGCACTAACCAGACTCTCTAAGCTTGGAGAAGGTCACAGGTAGGGTCAGGGAGTCAGTTAGGGTGCTGGGATGGTAGGGTCAGGGAGTCAGTTAGGGTGCTGGGATGGTAGGGTCAGGGAGTCAGTTAGGGTGCTGGGATGGTAGGGTCAGGGAGTCAGTTAGGGTGCTGGGATGGTAGGGTCAGGGAGTCAGTTACTGCGCTGGGATGGTAGGGTCAAAGAGTCAGTTAGGGTGCTGGGATGGTAGGGTCAGGGAGGCAGTTAGGGCACTGGGATGGTAGGGTCAGGGAGGCAGTTAGGGCACTGGGATGGTAGGGTCAGGGAGTCAGTTAGGGTGCTGGGATGGTAGGGTCAGGGAGTCAGTTACTGCGCTGGGATGGTAGGGTCAGGGAGTCAGTTAGGGCACTGGGATGGTAGGGTCAAAGAGTCAGTTAGGGTGCTGGGATGGTAGGGTCAGGGAGGCAGTTAGGGCACTGGGATGGTAGGGTCAGGAAGGCAGTTAGGGCACTGGGATGGTAGGGTCAGGGAGTCAGTTAGGGTGCTGGGATAGTAGGGTCAGGGAGTCAGTTAGGGCGCTGGGATGGTAGGGTCAGGGAGTCAGTTAGGGCACTGGGATGGTAGGGTCAAAGAGTAAGTTAGGGTGCTGGGATGGTAGGGTCAGGGAGTCAGTTAGGGCGCTGGGATGGTAGGGTCAAAGAGTCAGTTAGGGTGCTGGGATGGTAGGGTCAGGGAGTCAGTTAGGGCGCTGGGATGGTAGGGTCAGGGAGTCAGTTAGGGTGCTGGGATGGTAGGGTCAGGGAGTCAGTTAGGGTGCTGGGATGGTAGGCTCAAAGAGTCAGTTAGGGTGCTGGGATGGTAGGGTCAGGGAGGCAGTTAGGGCACTGGGATGGTAGGGTCAGGGAGTCAGTTAGGGCGCTGGGATGGTATGGTCAGGGAGTCAGTTAGGGCACTGGGATGGTAGGGACAAAGAGTCAGTTAGGGTGCTGGGATGGTAGGGTCGGGAGTCAGTTAGGGTGCTGGGATGGTAGGGTCGGGAGGCAGTTAGGGTTCTGGGAATGGTAGGGTCAGGGAGTCAGTTAGGGTGCTGGGATGGTAGCGTCAGGGAGTCAGTTAGGGTGCTGGGATGGTAGGGTCAGGGAGTCAGTTAGGGTGCTGGGATGGTAGGGTCAGGGAGGCAGTTAGGGTGCAGGGATGGTAGGGTCAGGGAGTCAGTTAGGTTGCTGGGATGGTAGCGTCAGGGAGTCAGTTAGGGTGCTGGGATGGTAGGGTCAGGGAGTCAGTTAGGGTGCTGGGATGGTAGGGTCAGGGAGTCAGTTAGGGCGCTGGGATGGTAGGGTCAGGGAGTCAGTTAGGGTGCTGGGATGGTAGGGTCAGGGAGTCAGTTACTGCGCTGGGATGGTAGGGTCAGGGAGTCAGTTAGGGCACTGGGATGGTAGGGTCAAAGAGTCAGTTAGGGTGCTGGGATGGTATGGTCAGGGAGGCAGTTAGGGCACTGGGATGGTAGGGTCAGGGAGGCAGTTAGGGCACTGGGATGGTAGGGTCAGGGAGTCAGTTAGGGTGCTGGGATGGTAGGGTCAGGGAGTCAGTTACTGCGCTGGGATGGTAGGGTCAGGGAGGCAGTTAGGGCACTGGGATGGTAGGGTCAAAGAGTCAGTTAGGGTGCTGGGATGGTAGGGTCAGGGAGGCAGTTAGGGCACTGGGATGGTAGGGTCAGGAAGGCAGTTAGGGCACTGGGATGGTAGGGTCAGGGAGTCAGTTAGGGTGCTGCGATAGTAGGGTCAGGGAGTCAGTTAGGGCGCTGGGATGGTAGGGTCAGGGAGTCAGTTAGGGCACTGGGATGGTAGGGTCAAAGAGTAAGTTAGGGTGCTGGGATGGTAGGGTCAGGGAGTCAGTTAGGGCGCTGGGATGGTAGGTTCAGGGAGTCAGTTAGGGTACTGGGATGGTAGGGTCAGGGAGTCAGTTAGGGCGCTGGGATGGTAGGGTCAAAGAGTCAGTTAGGGTGCTGGGATGGTAGGGTCAGGGAGTCAGTTAGGGCGCTGGGATGGTAGGGTCAGGGAGTCAGTTAGGGTGCTGGGATGGTAGGGTCAGGGAGTCAGTTAGGGTGCTGGGATGGTAGGGTCAAAGAGTCAGTTAGGGTGCTGGGATGGTAGGGTCAGGGAGGCAGTTAGGGCACTGGGATGGTAGGGTCAGGGAGTCAGTTAGGGCGCTGGGATGGTATGGTCAGGGAGTCAGTTAGGGCACTGGGATGGTAGGGTCAAAGAGTCAGTTAGGGTGCTGGGATGGTAGGGTCGGGAGGCAGTTAGGGTTCTGGGAATGGTAGGGTCAGGGAGTCAGTTAGGGTGCTGGGATGGTAGCGTCAGGGAGTCAGTTAGGGTGCTGGGATGGTAGGGTCAGGGAGTCAGTTAGGGTGCTGGGATGGTAGGGTCAGGGAGGCAGTTAGGGTGCAGGGATGGTAGGGTCAGGGAGTCAGTTAGGGTGCTGGGGATGAAGGGTCAGGGAGACAGGGAGTCAGTTAGGGTGCTGGGATGGTAGGGTCAGGGAGTCAGTTAGGGTGCTGGCGATGAAGGTTCAGGGAGACAGGGAGTCAGTTAGGGTTCTGGGATGGTAGGGTCAGGGAGTCAGTTAAGGTGCTGGGATGGTAGGGTCAGGAGGCAGTTAGGGTGCTGGGATGGTAGGGTCAGGGAGTCAGTTAGGGGTGAAGGGATGGTAGGGTCAGGGAGTCAGTTAGGGTGCTGGGATGGTAGGGTCAGGGAGTCAGTTAGGGTGCTGGGATGGTAGGGTCAAAGAGTCAGTTAGGTGCTGGGATGGTAGGGTCAGGAGGCAGTTAGGGCACTGGGATGGTAGGGTCAGGGAGTCAGTTAGGGCGCTGGGATGGTATGGTCAAAGAGTCAGTTAGGGTGCTGGGATGGTAGGGTCAGGAGGCAGTTAGGGCACTGGGATGGTAGGGTCAGGGAGTCAGTTAGGCGCTGGGATGGTATGGTCAGGGAGTCAGTTAGGGCACTGGGATGGTAGGGTCAAAGAGTCAGTTAGGGTGCTGGGATGGTAGGGTCGGGAGGCAGTTAGGGTTCTGGGAATGGTAGGGTTAGGGAGGCAGTTAGGGTGCAGGGATGGTAGGGTCAGGGAGTCAGTTAGGGTGCTGGGATGGTAGCGTCAGGGAGTCAGTTAGGGTGCTGGGATGGTAGGGTCAGGGAGTCAGTTAGGGTGCTGGGATGGTAGGGTCAGGGAGTCAGTTAGGTGCTGGGGATGAAGGGTCAGGAGACAGGGAGTCAGTTAGGGTGCTGGGATGGTAGGGTCAGGGAGTCAGTTAGGGTGCTGGGGATGAAGGGTCAGGAGACAGGAGTCAGTTAGGGTTCTGGGATGGTAGGGTCAGGGAGTCAGTTAAGGTGCTGGGATGGTAGGGTCAGGGAGTCAGTTAGGGTGAAGGGATGGTAGGGTCAGGGAGTCAGTTAGGGTGCTGGGATGGTAGGGTCAAAGAGTCAGTTAGGGGTGCTGGGATGGTAGGGTCAGGGAGGCAGTTAGGGGCACTGGGATGGTAGGGTCAGGAGTCAGTTAGGGTGCTGGGATGGTATGGTCAGGGAGTCAGTTAGGGCACTGGGATGGTAGGGTCAAAGAGTCAGTTAGGGTGCTGGGATGGTAGGGTCGGGAGGCAGTTAGGGTTCTGGGAATGGTAGGGTCAGGGAGACAGAGAGTCAGTTAGGGTGCTGGGATGAAGGGTCAGGGAGTCAGATAGGGTGCTGGGATGGTAGGGTCAGGGAGTCAGTTAGGGTGCAGGGATGGTAGCGTCAGGGAGTCAGTTAGGGTGCTGGGATGGTAGGGTCAGGGAGTCAGTTAGGGTGCTGGGGATGGTAGGGTCAGGGGAGACTGGGGAGTCAGTTAGGGTGCTGGGATGAAGGGTCAGGAGTCAGGAGTCAGTTAGGGTGCTGGGATGGTAGGGTCAGGAGTCAGTTAGGGTGCTGGGATGGTAGGGTCAGGGTCAGTTAGGGTTCTGGGATGGTCAGGGAGTCAGTTAGGGTGCTGGGATGGTAGGGTGCAGTTAGGGTGCTGGGGATGAAGGGTCAGGGAGACAGGGAGTCAGTTAGGGTGCTGGGATGAAGGGTCAGGGAGTCAGATAGGGTGCTGGGATGGTAGGGTCAGGGAGTCAGTTAGGGTGCTGGGATGGTAGGGTCAGGAGTCAGTTAGGGTGCTGGGATGAAGGGTCAGGGAGTCAGTTAGGTGCTGGGGAGTTAGGGAGCTGGGATGGTAGGGTCAGGGAGTCAGTTAGGTGCTGGGATGGTAGGGTCAGGGTCAGGAGGCAGTTAGGGTTCTGGGATGGTAGGGTCAGGAGGGAGTCAGTTCAGGGAGTGCTGGGATGGTAGGGTCAGGGGAGGCAGTTAGGGTGCTGGGATGGATAGGGTCAGGGAGTCAGTTAGGATGGTGTCAGGGATGGCTGGGGATGAAGGGTCAGGGAGGCAGTTAGGTTCTGGGATGGTAGGGTCAGGGAGGCAGTTAGGGTTCTGGGATGGTAGGGTCAGGGAGTCAGTTAGGTGAAGAGGGTTGTTAGGGTGCTGGGATAGGGTCAGGAGTCAGGGTGAAGGGATGGAGGGTCAGGGAGGCAGTTAGGGTGCTGGGATGGTAGGGTCAGGGAGTCAGTTAGGGTGAAGGGATGGTTAGGGTCAGGTCAGAGGCAGTTAGGGTGCTGGGATGGTAGGGTCAGGGAGTCAGTTAGGGTGCTGGGATGGTAGGGTCAGGGAGTCAGTTTGGGTTCTGGGATGGTAGGGTCAGGGAGGCATGGTAGGGTAGGGTGCTCAGGTCAGGGAGCAGTTAGGGTGCAGGGAGGGTCAGGGAGTCAGTTTGGGTCTGGGATGGTAGGGTCAGGGTCAGGAGGCAGTTAGGTGCAGGGATGGTAGGGTCAGGAGGCAGTTAGGGTGCTGGGGGAGCCAGGGAGTCAGGGTCAGGGATGGAGGCAGTTAGGGTGCTGGGATGGTAGGGTCAGGGAGTCAGTTAGGGTGCTGGGATGGTAGGGTCAGGGGTCAGTTAGGGTGCTGGGATGGTAGGGTCAGGGAGTCAGTTAGGGTGCTGGGGATGAAGGGTCAGGGAGACAGGAGTCAGTTAGGGTGCTGGAATGGTAGGGTCAGGAGTCAGTTAGGGTGCTGGGGATGAAGGGTCAGGGAGACAGGGAGTCAGTTAGGGTTCTGGGATGGTAGGGTCAGGGAGTCAGTTAAGGTGCTGGGATGGTAGGGTCAGGGAGGCAGTTAGGGTGCTGGGATGGTAGGGTCAGGGAGTCAGTTAGGGTGAAGGGATGGTAGGGTCAGGGAGTCAGTTAGGGTGCTGGGATGGTAGGGTCAGGAGTCAGTTAGGGTGCTGGGATGGTAGAGTCAAAGAGTCAGTTAGGGTGCTGGGATGGTAGGGTCAGGGAGGCAGTTAGGGCACTGGGATGGTAGGGTCAGGAGTCAGTTGGGCGCTGGGATGGTATGGTCAAAGAGTCAGTTAGGGTGCTGGGATGGTAGGGTCAGGGGTCAGTTAGGGTGCTGGGATGGTAGGGTCAGGAGTCAGTTAGGGTGCTGGGGATGAAGGGTCAGGGAGACAGGGAGTCAGTTAGGGTGCTGGAATGGTAGGGTCAGGAGTCAGTTAGGGTGCTGGGGATGAAGGGTCAGGAGACAGGGAGTCAGTTAGGGTTCTGGGATGGTAGGGTCAGGAGTCAGTTAAGGTGCTGGGATGGTAGGGTCAGGGAGGCAGTTAGGGTCTGGGAATGGTAGGTCAGGGAGGCAGTTAGGGTGCAGGGATGGTAGGGTCAGGGAGGCAGTTAGGGTGCTGGGATGGTAGGGTCAGGAGGCAGTTAGGGTGCAGGGATGGTAGGGTCAGGGAGGCAGTTAGGGTGCTGGGATGGTAGGGTCAGGGAGGCAGTTAGGGTGCAGGGATGGTAGGGTCAGGGAGTCAGTTAGGTGCTGGGATGGTAGGTCAGGGGAGGAGTCAGTTAGGGTGCAGGGATGGTAGGGTCGGGAGGCAGTTAGGGTTGCTGGGATGGTAGGGTCAGGGAGGCAGTTAGGGTGCAGGGATGGTAGGGTCAGGAGTCAGTTAGGTGCTGGGATGGTAGCGTCAGGGAGTCAGTTAGGGTGCTGGGATGGTAGTGTCAGGGAGTCAGTTAGGTGCTGGGGATGAAGGGTCAGGGAGACAGGGAGTCAGTTAGGGTGCTGGGATGGTAGGGTCAGGGAGTCAGTTAGGTGCTGGGGATGATGGTCAGGAGACAGGAGTCAGTTAGGGTTCTGGGATGGTAGGGTCAGGGAGTCAGTTAAGGTGCTGGGATGGTAGGGTCAGGGAGGCAGTTAGGGTGCTGGGATGGTAGGGTCAGGGAGTCAGTTAGGGTGAAGGGATGGTAGGGTCAGGGAGTCAGTTAGGGTGCTGGGATGGTAGGGTCAGGAGTCAGTTAGGGTGCTGGGATGGTAGGGTCAAAGAGTCAGTTAGGGTGCTGGGATGGTAGGGTCAGGGAGGCAGTTAGGGCACTGGGATGGTAGGGTCAGGGAGTCAGTTAGGGCGCTGGGATGGTATGGTCAAAGAGTCAGTTAGGGTGCTGGGATGGTAGGGTCAGGGAGGCAGTTAGGGCACTGGGATGGTAGGGTCAGGGAGTCAGTTAGGGCGCTGGGATGGTATGGTCAGGGAGTCAGTTAGGGCACTGGGATGGTAGGGTCAAAGAGTCAGTTAGGGTGCTGGGATGGTAGGGTCGGGAGGCAGTTAGGGTTCTGGGAATGGTAGGGTCAGGGAGGCAGTTAGGGTGCAGGGATGGTAGGGTCAGGGAGGCAGTTAGGGTGCTGGGATGGTAGGGTCAGGGAGGCAGTTAGGGTGCAGGGATGGTAGGGTCAGGGAGGCAGTTAGGGTGCTGGGATGGTAGGGTCAGGGAGGCAGTTAGGTTGCAGGGATGGTAGGGTCAGGGAGTCAGTTAGGGTGCTGGGATGGTAGCGTCAGGGAGTCAGTTAGGGTGCAGGGATGGTAGGGTCGGGAGGCAGTTAGGGTGCTGGGATGGTAGGGTCAGGGAGGCAGTTAGGGTGCAGGGATGGTAGGGTCAGGGAGTCAGTTAGGGTGCTGGGATGGTAGCGTCAGGGAGTCAGTTAGGGTGCTGGGATGGTAGGGTCAGGGAGTCAGTTAGGGTGCTGGGATGGTAGGGTCAGGGAGTCAGTTAGGGTGCTGGGGCTGAAGGGTCAGGGAGACAGGGAGTCAGTTAGGGTGCTGGGATGGTAGGGTCAGGGAGTCAGTTAGGGTGCTGGGGGTGAAGGGTCAGGGAGACAGGGAGTCAGTTAGGGTTCTGGGATGGTAGGGTCAGGGAGTCAGTTAAGGTGCTGGGATGGTAGGGTCAGGGAGGCAGTTAGGGTGCTGGGATGGTAGGGTCAGGGAGTCAGTTAGGGTGAAGGGATGGTAGGGTCAGGGAGTCAGTTAGGGTGCTGGGATGGTAGGGTCAGGGAGTCAGTTAGGGTGCTGGGATGGTAGGGTCAAAGAGTCAGTTAGGGTGCTGGGATGGTAGGGTCAGGGAGGCAGTTAGGGCACTGGGATGGTAGGGTCAGGGAGTCAGTTAGGGCGCTGGGATGGTATGGTCAGGGAGTCAGTTAGGGCACTGGGATGGTAGGGTCAAAGAGTCAGTTAGGGTGCTGGGATGGTAGGGTCGGGAGGCAGTTAGGGTTCTGGGAATGGTAGGGTCAGGGAGGCAGTTAGGGTGCAGGGATGGTAGGGTCAGGGAGTCAGTTAGGGTGCAGGGATGGTAGCGTCATGGAGTCAGTTAGGGTGCTGGGATGGTAGGGTCAGGGAGTCAGTTAGGGTGCTGGGATGGTAGGGTCAGGGAGTCAGTTAGGGTGCTGGGGATGAAGGGTCCGGGAGACAGGGAGTCAGTTAGGGTGCTGGGATGGTAGGGTCAGGGAGTCAGTTAGGGTGCTGGGGATGAAGGGTCAGGGAGACAGGGAGTCAGTTAGGGTTCTGGGATGGTAGGGTCAGGGAGTCAGTTAAGGTGCTGGGATGGTAGGGTCAGGGAGGCAGTTAGGGTGCTGGGATGGTAGGGTCAGGGAGTCAGTTAGGGTGAAGGGATGGTAGGGTCAGGGAGGCAGTTAGGGTTCTGGGATGGTAGGGTCAGGGAGGCAGTTAGGGTTCTGGGATGGTTGGGTCAGGGAGTCAGTTTGGGTTCTGGGATGGTAGGATCAGGGAGTCAGTTAGGGTGCTGGGATGGTAGGGTCAGGGAGTCAGTTAGGGTGCTGGGATGGTAGGGTCAGGGAGGCAGCTAGGGTGCTGGGATGGTAGGGTCAGGGAGTCAGTTAGGGTGCTGGGATGGTAGGGTCAGGGAGTCAGTTAGGGTGCTGGGATGGTAGGGTCAGGGAGTCAGTTAGGGTGCTGGGATGGTAGGGTCAGGGAGTCAGTTTGGGTTCTGGGATGGTAGGGTCAGGGTCAGGGAGGCAGTTAGGGTTCTGGGATGGTAGCGTCAGGGAGTCAGTTAGGGTGCTGGGATGGTAGGGTCAGGGAGTCAGTTAGGGTGCTGGGATGGTAGGGTCAGGGAGTCAGTTAGGGTGCTGGGAAGGTAGGGTCAGGGATCCGTTAGGGTTCTGGGATGGTAGGATCAGGGAGTCAGTTAGGGTTCTGGGATGGTAGGGTCAGGGAGTCAGGTAGGGCAGGGATGGTAGGGTCAGGAGTCAGATAGGGTGCTGGGATGGTAGGGTCAGGAGTCAGTTAGGGTGCTGGGATGGTAGGTTCAGGGAGTCAGTTAGGGTGCTGGGGATGAAGGGTCAGGGAGACAGGGAGTCAGTTAGGGTGCTGGGATGGTAGGGTCAGGGAGTCAATTAGGGTGCTGGGGATGAAGGGTCAGGGAGACAGGGAGTCAGTTAGGGTTCTGGGATGGTAGGGTCAGGGAGTCAGATAAGGTGCTGGGATGGTAGGGTCAGGGAGGCAGTTAGGGTGCTGGGATGGTAGGGTCAGGGAGTCAGTTAGGGTGAAGGGATGGTAGGGTCAGGGAGGCAGTTAGGGTTCTGGGATGGTAGGGTCAGGGAGGCAGTTAGGGTTCTGGGATGGTTGGGTCAGGGAGTCAGTTGGGTTCTGGGATGGTAGGGTCAGGGAGGCAGCTAGGGTGCTGGGATGGTAGGGTCAGGGAGTCAGTTAGGGTGCTGGGATGGTAGGGTCAGGGAGTCAGTTAGGGTGCTGGGATGGTAGGGTCAGGGAGTCAGTTAGGGTGCTGGGGATGAAGGGTCAGGGAGACAGGGAGTCAGTTAGGGTTCTGGGATGGTAGGGTCAGGGAGTCAGTTAAGGTGCTGGGATGGTAGGGTCAGGGAGGCAGTTAGGGTGCTGGGATGGTAGGGTCAGGGAGTCAGTTAGGGTGAAGGGATGGTAGGGTCAGGGAGTCAGTTAGGGTGCTGGGATGGTAGGGTCAGGGAGTCAGTTAGAGTGAAGGGATGGTAGGGTCAGGGAGGCAGTTAGGGTTCTGGGATGGTAGGGTCAGGGAGGCAGTTAGGGTTCTGGGATGGTTGGGTCAGGGAGTCAGTTTGGGTTCTGGGATGGTAGGGTCAGGGAGTCAGTTAGGGTGCTGGGATGGTAGGGTCAGGGAGTCAGTTAGGGTGCTGGGATGGTAGGGTCAGGGAGGCAGCTAGGGTGCTGGGATGGTAGGGTCAGGGAGTCAGTTAGGGTGCTGGGATGGTAGGGTCAGGGAGTCAGTTTGGGTTCTGGGATGGTAGGGTCAGGGTCAGGGAGGCAGTTAGGTTGCAGGGATGGTAGGGTCAGGGAGTCAGTTAGGGTGCTGGGATGGTAGCGTCAGGGAGTCAGTTAGGGTGCAGGGATGGTAGGGTCGGGAGGCAGTTAGGGTGCTGGGATGGTAGGGTCAGGGAGGCAGTTAGGGTGCAGGGATGGTAGGGTCAGGGAGTCAGTTAGGGTGCTGGGATGGTAGGGTCAGGGGGTCAGTTAGGGTGCTGGGATGGTAGGGTCAGGGAGTCAGTTAGGGTGCTGGGGATGAAGGGTCAGGGAGACAGGGAGTCAGTTAGGGTGCTGGAATGGTAGGGTCAGGGAGTCAGTTAGGGTGCTGGGGATGAAGGGTCAGGGAGACAGGGAGTCAGTTAGGGTTCTGGGATGGTAGGGTCAGGGAGTCAGTTAAGGTGCTGGGATGGTAGGGTCAGGGAGGCAGTTAGGGTGCTGGGATGGTAGGGTCAGGGAGTCAGTTAGGGTGAAGGGATGGTAGGGTCAGGGAGTCAGTTAGGGTGCTGGGATGGTAGGGTCAGGGAGTCAGTTAGGGTGCTGGGATGGTAGAGTCAAAGAGTCAGTTAGGGTGCTGGGATGGTAGGGTCAGGGAGGCAGTTAGGGCACTGGGATGGTAGGGTCAGGGAGTCAGTTAGGGCGCTGGGATGGTATGGTCAAAGAGTCAGTTAGGGTGCTGGGATGGTAGGGTCAGGGGGTCAGTTAGGGTGCTGGGATGGTAGGGTCAGGGAGTCAGTTAGGGTGCTGGGGATGAAGGGTCAGGGAGACAGGGAGTCAGTTAGGGTGCTGGAATGGTAGGGTCAGGGAGTCAGTTAGGGTGCTGGGGATGAAGGGTCAGGGAGACAGGGAGTCAGTTAGGGTTCTGGGATGGTAGGGTCAGGGAGTCAGTTAAGGTGCTGGGATGGTAGGGTCAGGGAGGCAGTTAGGGTTCTGGGAATGGTAGGGTCAGGGAGGCAGTTAGGGTGCAGGGATGGTAGGGTCAGGGAGGCAGTTAGGGTGCTGGGATGGTAGGGTCAGGGAGGCAGTTAGGGTGCAGGGATGGTAGGGTCAGGGAGGCAGTTAGGGTGCTGGGATGGTAGGGTCAGGGAGGCAGTTGGGGTTGCAGGGATGTTAGGGTCAGGAGTCTGTTAGGGTGCTGGGATGGTAGCGTCAGGGAGTCAGTTAGGGTGCAGGGATGGTAGGGTCGGGAGGCAGTTAGGTTGCTGGGATGGTAGGGTCAGGAGGCAGTTAGGTGCAGGGATGGTAGGGTCAGGAGTCAGTTAGGGTGCTGGGATGGTAGCGTCAGGGAGTCAGTTAGGGTGCTGGGATGGTAGTGTCAGGGAGTCAGTTAGGTGCTGGGGATGAAGGGTCAGGGAGACAGGAGTCAGTTAGGTGCTGGGAATGGTAGGGTCAGGGAGTGCACCATTAGGGTGCTGGGATGAAGGGTCAGGGAGACAGGGAGTCAGTTAGGGTTCTGGGATGGTAGGGTCAGGGAGTCAGTTAAGGTGCTGGGATGGAAGGGTCAGGAGGCAGTTAGGGTGCTGGGATGGTAGGGTCAGGGAGTCAGTTAGGGTGAAGGGATGGTAGGGTCAGGGAGTCAGTTAGGGTGCTGGGATGGTAGGGTCAGGGAGTCAGTTAGGGTGCTGGGATGGTAGGGTCAAAGAGTCAGTTAGGGTGCTGGGATGGTAGGGTCAGGGAGGCAGTTAGGGCACTGGGATGGTAGGGTCAGGGAGTCAGTTAGGGCGCTGGGATGGTATGGTCAAAGAGTCAGTTAGGGTGCTGGGATGGTAGGGTCAGGGAGGCAGTTAGGGCACTGGGATGGTAGGGTCAGGGAGTCAGTTAGGGCGCTGGGATGGTATGGTCAGGGAGTCAGTTAGGGCACTGGGATGGTAGGGTCAAAGAGTCAGTTAGGGTGCTGGGATGGTAGGGTCGGGAGGCAGTTAGGGTTCTGGGAATGGTAGGGTCAGGGAGGCAGTTAGGGTGCAGGGATGGTAGGGTCAGGAGGCAGTTAGGGTTCTGGGAATGGTAGGGTCAGGGGAGGCAGTTAGGGTGCAGGGATGGTAGGGTCAGGAGGCAGTTAGGGTGCTGGGATGGTAGGGTCAGGGAGGCAGTTAGGGTGCAGGGATGGTAGGGTCAGGAGGCAGTTAGGGTGCTGGGATGGTAGGGTCAGGGGAGGCAGTTAGGTTGCAGGGATGTTAGGGTCAGGGAGTCTGTTAGGGTGCTGGGATGGTAGCGTCAGGGAGTCAGTTAGGGTGCAGGGATGGTAGGGTCGGGAGGCAGTTAGGTTGCTGGGATGGTAGGGTCAGGGAGGCAGTTAGGGTGCAGGGATGGTAGGGTCAGGGAGTCAGTTAGGGTGCTGGGATGGTAGCGTCAGGGAGTCAGTTAGGGTGCTGGGATGGTAGTGTCAGGGAGTCAGTTAGGGTGCTGGGGATGAAGGGTCAGGGAGACAGGGAGTCAGTTAGGGTGCTGGGATGGTAGGGTCAGGGAGTCAGTTAGGGTGCTGGGGATGAAGGGTCAGGGAGACAGGGAGTCAGTTAGGGTTCTGGGATGGTAGGGTCAGGGAGTCAGTTAAGGTGCTGGGATGGTAGGGTCAGGGAGGCAGTTAGGGTGCTGGGATGGTAGGGTCAGGGAGTCAGTTAGGTGAAGGGATGGTAGGGTCAGGGAGTCAGTTAGGGTGCTGGGATGGTAGGGTCAGGAGTCAGTTAGGGGTGGTGCTGGGATCCCCAATGGTAGGGTCAAAGAGTCAGTTAGGGTGCTGGGATGGTAGGGTCAGGGAGGCAGTTAGGGCACTGGGATGGTAGGGTCAGGGAGTCAGTTAGGGCGCTGGGATGGTATGGTCAAAGAGTCAGTTGGGTGCTGGGATGGTAGGGTCAGGAGGCAGTTAGGGCACTGGGATGGTAGGGTCAGGAGTCAGTTAGGGCGCTGGGATGGTATGGTCAGGGAGTCAGTTAGGGCACTGGGATGGTAGGGTCAAAGAGTCAGTTAGGGTGCTGGGATGGTAGGGTCGGGAGGCAGTTAGGGTTCTGGGAATGGTAGGGTCAGGGAGGCAGTTAGGGTGCAGGGATGGTAGGGTCAGGGAGGCAGTTAGGGTGCTGGGATGGTAGGGTCAGGGAGGCAGTTAGGGTGCAGGGATGGTAGGGTCAGGGAGGCAGTTAGGGTGCTGGGATGGTAGGGTCAGGGAGGCAGTTAGGTTGCAGGGATGGTAGGGTCAGGGAGTCAGTTAGGGTGCTGGGATGGTAGCGTCAGGGAGTCAGTTAGGGTGCAGGGATGGTAGGGTCGGGAGGCAGTTAGGGTGCTGGGATGGTAGGGTCAGGGAGGCAGTTAGGGTGCAGGGATGGTAGGGTCAGGGAGTCAGTTAGGGTGCTGGGATGGTAGCGTCAGGGAGTCAGTTAGGGTGCTGGGATGGTAGGGTCAGGGAGTCAGTTAGGGTGCTGGGATGGTAGGGTCAGGGAGTCAGTTAGGGTGCTGGGGCTGAAGGGTCAGGGAGACAGGAGTCAGTTAGGTGCTGGGATGGTAGGGTCAGGGAGTCAGTTAGGGTGCTGGGGGTGAAGGGTCAGGAGACAGGGAGTCAGTTAGGGTTCTGGGATGGTAGGGTCAGGAGTCAGTTAAGGTGCTGGGATGGTAGGGTCAGGGAGGCAGTTAGGGTGCTGGGATGGTAGGGTCAGGGAGTCAGTTAGGGTGAAGGGATGGTAGGGTCAGGGAGTCAGTTAGGGTGCTGGGATGGTAGGGTCAGGGAGTCAGTTAGGGTGCTGGGATGGTAGGGTCAAAGAGTCAGTTAGGGTGCTGGGATGGTAGGGTCAGGAGGCAGTTAGGGCACTGGGATGGTAGGGTCAGGGAGTCAGTTAGGGCGCTGGGATGGTATGGTCAGGAGTCAGTTAGGGCACTGGGATGGTAGGGTCAAAGAGTCAGTTAGGGTGCTGGGATGGTAGGGTCGGGAGGCAGTTAGGGTTCTGGGAATGGTAGGGTCAGGGAGGCAGTTAGGGTGCAGGGATGGTAGGGTCAGGGAGTCAGTTAGGGTGCAGGGATGGTAGCGTCATGGAGTCAGTTAGGGTGCTGGGATGGTAGGGTCAGGGAGTCAGTTAGGGTGCTGGGATGGTAGGGTCAGGGAGTCAGTTAGGGTGCTGGGGATGAAGGGTCCGGGAGACAGGAGTCAGTTAGGTGCTGGGATGGTAGGGTCAGGGAGTCAGTTAGGTGCTGGGGATGAAGGGTCAGGGAGACAGGGAGTCAGTTAGGGTTCTGGGATGGTAGGGTCAGGAGTCAGTTAAGGTGCTGGGATGGTAGGGTCAGGGAGGCAGTTAGGGTGCTGGGATGGTAGGGTCAGGGAGTCAGTTAGGGTGAAGGGATGGTAGGGTCAGGGAGGCAGTTAGGGTTCTGGGATGGTAGGGTCAGGAGGCAGTTAGGGTTCTGGGATGGTTGGGTCAGGAGTCAGTTTGGGTTCTGGGATGGTAGGATCAGGGAGTCAGTTAGGGTGCTGGGATGGTAGGGTCAGGGAGTCAGTTAGGGTGCTGGGATGGTAGGGTCAGGGAGGCAGCTAGGTGCTGGGATGGTAGGGTCAGGAGTCAGTTAGGTGCTGGGATGGTAGGGTCAGGAGTCAGTTAGGGTGCTGGGATGGTAGGGTCAGGGAGTCAGTTAGGGTGCTGGGATGGTAGGGTCAGGGAGTCAGTTTGGGTTCTGGGATGGTAGGGTCAGGGTCAGGGAGGCAGTTAGGGTTCTGGGATGGTAGCGTCAGGGAGTCAGTTAGGGTGCTGGGATGGTAGGGTCAGGGAGTCAGTTAGGGTGCTGGGATGGTAGGGTCAGGGAGTCTGTTAGGGTGCTGGGAAGGTAGGGTCAGGGATCCGTTAGGGTTCTGGGATGGTAGGATCAGGGAGTCAGTTAGGGTTCTGGGATGGTAGGGTCAGGGAGTCAGGTAGGGTTCTCGGATGGTAGGGTCAGGGAGTCAGATAGGGTGCTGGGATGGTCGGGTCAGGGAGTCAGTTAGGGTGCTGGGATGGTAGGTTCAGGGAGTCAGTTAGGGTGCTGGGGATGAAGGGTCAGGGAGACAGGGAGTCAGTTAGGGTGCTGGGATGGTAGGGTCAGGGAGTCAATTAGGGTGCTGGGGATGAAGGGTCAGGGAGACAGGGAGTCAGTTAGGTTCTGGGATGGTAGGGTCAGGAGTCAGATAAGGTGCTGGGATGGTAGGGTCAGGAGGCAGTTAGGGTGCTGGGATGGTAGGGTCAGGGGTCAGTTAGGGTGAAGGGATGGTAGGGTCAGGGAGGCAGTTAGGGTTCTGGGATGGTAGGGTCAGGGAGGCAGTTAGGGTTCTGGGATGGTTGGGTCAGGGAGTCAGTTGGGTTCTGGGATGGTAGGGTCAGGGAGGCAGCTAGGGTGCTGGGATGGTAGGGTCAGGGAGTCAGTTAGGGTGCTGGGATGGTAGGGTCAGGGAGTCAGTTAGGGTGCTGGGAGGGTAGGGTCAGGGAGTCAGTTAGGGTGCTGGGATGGTAGGGTCAGGGAGTCAGTTTGGGTTCTGGGATGGTAGGGTCAGGGTCAGGGAGGCAGTTAGGGTTCTGGGATGGTAGTGTCAGGGAGTCAGTTAGGGTGCTGGGATGGTAGGGTCAGGGAGTCAGTTAGGGTGCTGGGATGGTAGGGTCAGGGAGTCAGTTAGGGGGCTGGGGATGAAGGGTCAGGGAGACAGGGAGTCAGTTAGGGTGCTGGGATGGTAGGGTCAGGGAGTCAGTTAGGGTGCTGGGGATGAAGGGTCAGGGAGACAGGGAGTCAGTTAGGGTTCTGGGATGGTAGGGTCAGGGAGTCAGTTAAGGTGCTGGGATGGTAGGGTCAGGGAGGCAGTTAGGGTGCTGGGTTGTAGGACGTCCTCCAGAAGTTGTCATACTTACTATGTAAGTCTATGGAAGGGGGTGAGAACCATGAGCCTCCTAGGTTTTGTTTTGAAGTCAAAGTACCCAGAGGAGGACGGAAGCTAGCTATCCGCCGGCTACACCACGGTGCTACCCTACAGAGTGATGTTGAGACTACTGAAGACCATTACAAAATAGTGTTTTAATCAATTATTTGGTTACATGTGATTATATTTTGTGTAGTTTTATCTAAAAAAAAAAAAAAATTAAAAATGTTTTACAATTTTTATCTTAAAATGAAGTTCACTGAGGAGGATGGTCATTCCCTTCCTCCTCTGAGGAGCCTCCCCTGGTGTACTCTAATGGCTTGGTCCCAATACAGTTAATTAGTCCCCTACTTGGTACCTTTTCTAAATGATCACTAATCTAAATGGAATGGACTGCTAGCAGCCATAGAAGTGGTAGCATATGAAGGAAACTCCTCAGTTGATGAAGGCTTGGAGTCACCTGCACCATATTACTGTACTGAGAAAGGATGGAGACACCTGCACCATATTACTGTACTGAGAAAGGATGGAGACACCTGCACCATATTACTGTACTGAGGAAGGATGGAGACACCTGCACCATATTACTGTACTGAGGAAGGATGGAGACACCTGCACCATATTACTGTACTGAGAAAGGATGGAGACACCTGCACCATATTACTGTACTGAGAAAGGATGGAGACACCTGCACCATATTACTGTACTGAGAAAGGATGGAGACACCTGCACCATATTACTGTACTGAGGAAGGATGGAGGCACCTGCAACATATTACTATACTGAGGAAGGATGGAGACACCTGCACCATATTACTGTACTGAGGAAGGATGGAGACACCTGCACCATATTACTGTACTGAGGAAGGATGGAGACACCTGCACCATATTACTGTACTGAGGAAGGATGGAGGCACCTGCACCATATTACTGTACTGAGGAAGGATGGAGACAAATACTTGGAAGTCTGGAGATTATTTTAGACAATGGGTACACATAGTTCTTGTCCGAGGTCTGTATTGTAAATGTCTGATCCTTGCATGCTTCACTACTCTATGGAATTGGATGTTTAGTAGCCAGCCAGTGTAGGTCTATGTTTAAATTTGCCTTGTCGGTTAGGTATTTAAACTGTGAGTATAGAATAGGAGGTATTGTTTGCAAGGTTACGCGGTAATAAGGAAGTATGCTCAAGTTGCCTCTGGATACATGTTTAAAGTGGGTACATTGATTCATTATGCATGTAGCTTTCGGTTATGTTTCAACTACTTATTTGTTTATGTAAAATGTGCATTTGTTGTGATTGAATGATGACTTTCTGATTTGTTTTGACTGCTCTCAACTTAGAACAAGATGTCTTACTCGATGTACTGAATGTGACTTATATGGGATAGGGGGATATGCATTTTTCAGACCACCTGCATATGGGTGTTTGGCCTTGGATGTGACTGGGTGATATGAGTCATGGAAGGGGTGTCTATATATTACCAGTGGGCTGTATATCTGTTTCTCTGTCTGTCTCTGTGTGCATGGCTGAGATGGGAGTATTTATAACCCTGGGCCTCTGAGACACACTGAACTCTACCCATGGAGCCAGTGGTAAGACTAAGCCACATCCTGTCACCGAGAGAGAAGGTTAGGGATGGAAGGAGAGAGTGGGAAAGAGAGCCAGAAAGGCGGGTCGAAGAAGGGCTCAGATGGATATTTTGACAGAGGGTCAGAGGGGGTGAATGAAGAAAAGAGTGAGGGATGAGAAATGGAGGCGGGGAGAGAATGACTGTGAGAATAAAAGAGAGAAGTAGAGAACAGAAGAAAAGCCTCCTTGGCAGATCCTTCACCAGTAACTAAGGAGAGAAGCAGCATGGTAGTGCATGACCAAACAGGCCCACCAGACCCAGATGAATACTAACAGAGACAGGGCCAGAACCAGGGCTTATACAGCCAGCCTCGGCCTCTCCAGACTCCCCAACAGTCTCACACAAACAGGCCTCTCTCCTTTTGGCTCGCCCTCCTGTCCCCTAATTCCCCATCTCTCCCTCTCTTCCTCTCTCCCTATCTCTCCCCTCCCTGTCCCCAGACAGCTAAACTTTCACACATTTATTTTCCTTCTCGGCAAGTGCAAGGCCCATTAACCCTCTGCATTCCTCCGTCTCTCCACAGATGGAGGGACATATGGTCAATACAGCGCACGGTTAACAGACCCACCTTAGAGGGCTAACTATCACACACTGGATGTGGCATGTGAAGTGAACCCAGGGGAGATTTATGTGGGTTGACTTTTCACGGGCTGCTGAGATCATGTGAATCACTCATAACTATTGTAGTACTCTCAGTCCATTGAAAGCTGTCTTTCCCCATATTTACTAATAGTGTCAGTGTAGTTACTATTGTAGTGGAAGGTTGGGGTTCAAATGTCTGGAAACCAACCCAGAGCAGAGCACCACCCAGTTCACATGTGACCTTCCACAAACGCTGCTGTGACATCACATGTTGCGTTCATATTTCAGCAGTGTTGGCAGAGAATGTGGTCCATAACCTGGCTGTACGTCATATTCAAGCCAATAAACTGTATTGAGTAATGTATTTGGAGGAGGATGTGGATGATGTTGAATTCTTGTGGTCTGGGGTCAAGTTTAGCGGCACAATTGGTTTGGTAGTGTGTTCACGTACTGTGTGTATGGGTCTTCATCAACTGGACTGGAGTGAGGGGTTAAGGTGACGATGTTCACCATAACCATATGTCTGCTAGCATCAGAGTGGTTGCCAGGGGAGTGACAGGGGCATAGCCACTGGAAGCAGTTTGAGGGAGGGGTTGCTGTCCATTTTGGTGCCAAATGTTTTAATTCAGATTTTTCAGGGGGTGCTGCAGCACCCTCAGCACCCCTACTTCCCGCGGCTATGGCCTGGGGGTTGCCATGGGGTGGAAGGGATACCTAGTCAGTTGTAGAACTGAATGCCTTCAACTGAAATGTGTCTCTGAATCAGAGAGGTGTGGGGGGCTGCCTAATTTTGACATCCACATCTTCGGTGCCTGGGGAACAGTGGGTTAACTGTCTTGCTCAGGGGCAGAACGACAGATTTGTACCTTTCGGTTACTGGCCCAACGCTCTAACCACTAGAAGGACCAGAGAGCGTGACCTGTTGGGAAGGATCATAGGTCGGGCCCAGTCAGCCAGGACTGTTAAAGATAGCAGGTCTATTAATATATGACTAAATGTGGGATACTGGGATTCAACACATACTAACTACTGTACACTCAATCATACTGCACCTCTGACAGCTGGAGGTGCTCCACTGTCTGTCACAGGGTCGTTATGGGGATGAGGGGCGGGGTCAGGTTTTTTTCTCGTTGGTGATGTCAGCACTGGCAGATTAGGTCATTTTAGAAAACATGGAGAACTCTTCATTTTAAGGGCTGCTTGTAAACTCATTATAAACCATGAGTAAATAGTTTGTTTACCATTGGAGAACTCAACTTTTAATACATCATCAATCGTCTGTATTCACAACACTATTTCAGTACGTGCAAAGAGGAATTAGGCAGTATTGATTAAACACTTCTTTGCTCATCAAATCAGTAACCAAATGAAAAAGTGGAAGCAATTTCCTAGGTTAACCTGAGCTCATGGCTGTGTGCTGTGTATACCAAAGCAGTATAATCAATACAAACATAATTTCCCCAGCAGTGGTTCTCCCTCACTCATAAACAAATAAACTGTTTATGAGTGTGTTTAATATGAGTCCCTCTCGGCTGCAGATTATATTGAAGGTGCGCTGTTCAGAGGATTGCCTCTGTTGTATAAACACCTTGATTCGATTCCCCGCTTATCAAGGTAATATTATTCTAATATTTCACTCTGTGTTATGGGCCAACTGTAAACTCGCTCCTTCCTTGCTAGAGGAAGAAGAGGGGAGAGGAAGGGGTGATGGAGTGTATTTGTTATTACTCAGGGAGAAAGGGAGCGAGGGAGAGGAAGAAAAATTGAGGAGGACAGAAAGAGGTCTAGTTCTAGGCGTAGGCTAACAATTTGGTGGAATCTCCTAATGAAATAATAATGTTTGTGTCTGAACTGGGCCATGGCGGATTGGCAGGCAGGGAGGCAGCAGGATGAGCACTGTGGAATAATTGCATGTTTGAGATTAGTATCTGGGGGAAGAGAGGATGGAGGAGGGAACGTGTGTATTGGAGGGTGGAGAGAGGAGGGGGGCTGTGGGTGTGTGTTGATTGGAGGGTGGAGAGAGGAGGGCACTGTGGGTGTGTATGTATTGGAGGGTGGAGAGAGGAGGGCGCTGTGGGTGTGGGTGTATTGGAGGGTGGAAAGGATTCTGCGTAGCTGGTTGGAGGGGGATGGGAGTGGAGAGAGAGAGAGAGAGACTGGTTGTAGTTATGGGGGTCTTGTGACATTCCCTCTGATGTGTCCTGCAGCTCTCAGATGGAAACGTTTACAGGCCACGTTACCACAGGCCTCGGAAGAACGAGAGGAATGAAAGATAGAAAATAGAGAGACTGGACAGGAATGGTATAGAGAGAGACTGGAGCGAGTGATTTAAAGGAGAAGAGAGAGAGTGGGGTGGACAAATGGAGAGCAAGAGAGATAGAAAGACTGAAGAGAGAGACTCAAATGAAAAGGAGCAAGGGATAAGAGAGAGGAAGAGACTTCATAGAGATACAAATGAATGAGCAGGCAATGGAGAGGGAGGGGCGAACAGTTCTGAAAGAAAAGTCTGTCTACTTCAGAAATGATATAGTGAAAACTGCCCTCCCTCTCCTTACCAAAGGAGATTAAAACTTTTTCTCCCTCTCTCCTACCCTCCATCTCCCCTCCCCTCCCTACCTTCACCCCTGCCCCAGCCATGACGGTTTGATCCTGCTGCTATCCTTATCCAGCGTATCCAGCTCAGAGTTGTGTAAACAGAGCGAGTTGAGCAGCTACAGAGCTTTCATGTGTCTCTGTCAGCCTAACCCTTCACAACTGGTTTCTCTCTCTCTCGCTAAGGGTTTAAGCGTGTTTGGCTCAGGCTCTACTCCCTAGTGCTCTAGGGCTGTTCTGTTCACTGTTTTGATGCCCGTTTCAATCGTTTATGGTGGCATTGTTTAAGTGCCTGTAATACAAATAGGATTGAAATTAGAAAACGTTCCATATGAATTGCCAGGAAATGATCCGTCTTGGCTTCATGGACTGTCTGTACGGTCTTTGTTTGTATTGCTTATAAATATACAGCAATGTTGTTTGGTGGTTGAAGTGACCTCTCTATGTGTTGATGTTGACATCCATCTTTCCCTCCTCTTCCTCGGGTCAAGGGGTCCATTCAGAACCAGGCCGGGCGGGTCACACAAGCCGTGGTGTTGACGGGTCAGCACGTAGCCGCGGATACGGAGGTCCAGCTGTTCCAGCGGATCCTGGAGCAGCGAGGCTACGAGGTCAGCCTGTCCCGATACGCTGAGACCAACACCGCCCTGAGACACGACAACGGTGAGATGGAGGGAGGGAGGAGGGAGGGAGGGAGGGAGAGGGAGGAGGGAGGGAGAGAGTCCAGGAGGGAGGGAGCGATTGGGAGGGAGGGAGGGACAGAGAGAGGGAGGGTGGGTGAAGGGAAAGGTTTTTTACGGCATCGACTAACACTGAGAAAAGACAGCAGTGAGCGAGAGTGGTGGGAGTGAAGGTGGAAGAAAATAGGGAGGAGAGGGAGGAAAGAGAGGTAGAAGGATAAAGCGAGATGCAGGATGGAGAGATTAGGGTAAGACGAAGAGAGGTGAGCAGGTTTTACAGTTTAGACGGAAGGATGGGTAGAGGGAGGGAGGGAGGGAGGAGGGAGGGAGGGAGGGAGCATGGAGAGATTAGGGTAAGACGAAGAGAGGTGAGCAGGTGCTTGAAAAAAGCTAGCCTTTTACAGTTTAGACGGAAGGATGGGTAGAGGGAGGGAGGGAGGGAGGGGAGGGAGGGAGGGAGGGAGGGAGCATGGAGAGATTAGGGTAAAATGAAGAGATTAGATGGAAGCAGTGGGGAAGGAAGGATGGGTGGAGAGAAGCAGAGAGCGAGGGAGGGATCGAGGAGAGGGATGAGAGGCAAGGAATGGATGGAAAGGGTCCCAGAGAGGTAGAAGTTGATAGATAAATAGATAAATAACATAATTATACTACTGTATGGTACAGTCTGTGCCTGCACACATACACAAAAAAATATTCACGTATTCCATGTACATGTACATGTGAGGATAAGGAAGTATACACACAAGGGCTTCATTCACTAGCTATTTGTCCCTAGGCAAGTGACTTGCGCGCATACACACACACGCGCACGGCCGTATTCCAGTCACTGATGACGTACAGACAGGCATTAGAGCAGGGTTAACAGAGGTGTGTGTTTGAGAAAGCCCTGCTGCTCTGGCCAGGCAGGTGGGTGGGAAGAGGTTAAAGGGTTAACAACTATAAAGCCTGGTCTGCACCCCCTGCTGGGTTTACTGTACTGGAGGGTGGAGCTGTTTGTAGGGCTCACTATCCTCCCTTCTGCCGACACCGCCTTCGACTATACACACCCATCTCAGTCAGCCAAAATAAGGTTGATTTATTGCAGAAAAAGACTGTGAGGAATAAGGCAAGATTTCCTTCTCGCTTTATTTCAGGATTTCTTCTGTAATCTCTCCCTCTGTGTGTGTGTTTATTGAGTAGGAAAATGAGAATGGTATTCCAGTGACACAGTGAAGGACGCTACTGGAAAATCCTTGGTGCTCAGCACAGAAGTGCCATGTGAATAGTTCAGCTGGAAGGTAGAGGGGGAGTGGGCGATGGAGAGGGGACACTTATAGGAGACCAGATGTTTAAACTACCCTTGTCATTCAGGGTCATAAATCACTGCTCTACTAGTAAGGATAGTCCCAAGGATTATCTGTGTGTGTGTGTGTGTGTGTGTGTGTGTGTGTGTGTGTGTGTGTGTGTGTGTGTGTGTGTGTGTGTGTGTGTGTGTGTGTGTGTGTGTGTGTGTGTGTGCACACATTTGTGTTTCAGTGTGTGTGCACGTGCCTCTAAGTATGTGTGTGTGTGTGTGTGTGTGTGTGTGTCTCCTGGGGTTTACTATCCAGAGGAGAGTATTGCCAGGTCCCAGGGGTCAGGCTCTGTGAGTCAGAACGCCCAGCTGTCATTCACCCCATCAGTGTGATGATTGACAGATCAGCCTGTAGACCACACGGGAGCCCTGGTCATCATGATCAAAGAACCCAGCAAGATGTTAGGTAAACAGCAACACCCTTAATGACTTTACCAGCCCAGAAACTGAATAGCATGGGCCTGGTAAATGTCTTTAGGACAGTGTCCTAAAAGTGTCCCATAAAAGCGTCATATTCAGTCCTTGCACGTGTGCGTATTTATGATGGAAAGAGGAGAGAAGGAATGGGGAATGTTTAAGAGTATTGGGATATGCCTTTCCCTTTGCTTATGAAGGAGACAAGGAATGGGGCAATTTAACAATATTGGGACACTGCCTGTGTCATTGCCAAGGTAGGCTATGTGTGTGACAGAAAATTCCAGCCCAGTCTCCCATATAATGGATTTGTCCGATCTACATCGGGGCTTAAAAACTGGAGCGTACTGGAATAAAAGTGTAGGGTTCCTGGAAGAAAGAGTCCAGATCTTTAATTTGATGAGCCCTAATTGTATTAGTCTGTTATTGGGTCGAATGCATCAGATTAGAGGGAGCCAATCATTTCCTGTTTACTCAAACCAACCCAAACAGAGAGACAGAGATTGGCTTTTACTGTTACTGTTGTTTTCTCTGAGGGCCTTTTCAGTCTCCCAGCAGACTGTGCGTGCTTGTGTGTCAGGGCTTGAATTCCCCGATGGCATCGGTGGCCATGGCTGTTGATGCCCCCTTGTTAGGCAGAAAATGTATCCCTTGTGGCCAAAGTGGCCGTTGTGCCCTTGGGCTGAATATAATAATTAGAATTCCCTTCTCCCGGCTGCCAATCGCCATAGCCTACTCAGAAGCACCAATCACTCACATGACTCTCTCAGATATTTAAATTCTTATTAGTTAATGCCCGTGAAAGGGTCCTTCTCACAGTTATCACAGATCCAAAGTAGGCTACAAGTGAAGACAGACAAATTGCGGATGCAACAGCGCGCGTCCTTCTTATCAAAGGCTATCACCTACACATGTAGGCAAATTATTTATTGACATACACATACACTTTTTTAAATAAATGTCATTGGCTATTTTGGTTAATGGCCTTGGTGCCCTAGCAGATGGCCTTGGTGCCCTAGCAGATGGCCTTGGTGCCCTAGCAGATGGCCTTGGTGCCCTAGCTGATGGTCTAGGTGTCCTAGCAGATGGCCTTGGTGCTCTAGCAGATGGCCTAGGTGCCCTAGCAAATGGCTTTAGGTGCCCTAGCAGATGGCTTAGGTGCCCTAGCAGATGGCCTAGGTGCCCTGCTCTAGCAGATGGCAGCAGATTGAGCAGACCTTGGTGCCCTAGCAGATGCCTTGGTGCCCTAGCAGATGGTCAAATGGTCTTGCTGCTAAAATCACTAAATTCAAATCAAATCAAATCAAATTTTATTTGTCACATACACATGGTTAGCAGATGTTAATGTGAGTGTAGCAAAATTCTTGTGCTTCTAGTTCCAGGTTTTGTGTGTGTGTGTGTGTGTGTGTGTGTGTGTGTGTGTGTGTGTGTGTGTGTGTGTGTGTGTGTTTGTGCATGCTGTTCTGAAGGTCTGGGGCTCTGAGCAATATCAGGGTCAACACACTTAAGCTCTCTCTGTATACAGACACAGAGGTAGGTGTATATATACATACACACACACACACACACACACACACACACACACACACACACACACACACACACACACACACACACACACAACACATACACACACACACACACACACACACACACACACACACACACACACACTTAGACACACAGACACACACACACAAAGGTTAAGTTCTTGCTATCCATTCATCTCTAGGCTGCCATAATAGCTGTTAAGTCACTTCCTCCTATTCTCAATGCTTCAGAACACTGAGACCAAAACAGCCCTGGTTCTGGCCAAAAGCACCACCACGTTTCCTCCCCTCTCCAAATACTGGCTGTACAATCGCTACCAGATGTTTTTTCTCTCTCTCTCTCTCTCTCTCTCTCTCTCTCTCTCTCTCTTTCTCAATTTCTGTTATTTCCATTTCTCTCTGCCTCTCTCTGTCTATTTCTATTTCTATCTCTCTATCTCACACAGTTGGAGCACTGTATTTGGTATGGTTTCAAAGCTTCATTTATTTGTACAAGATGCTTACTGATCTCTTATTCGTTCCCTCTCCTTTTCCCCTCTCCCTCACTCCCAGGTGGCAGTGTGGAGTGGAGTTTGTTGGTGTGTCTGAGAGGTTCGGAGAAGAGTTGTCTGAGGAGAGTGTCCTTCTCCCATCTGCAGCCCCATCAGAGGGTGAGACCAGCTACACACACACTGTACGGGAATGCTCAACTGGAAGGTTGTCTCGTACAGGAACGTTGGTGACTTATGTGGGAATGTTACCCCATGTCAGAATGTTGACCAACATGGCTATGATGGTTGTATAGTTTTCATATTGGTGTAACACTGTCTCCTCAAGCCCCAGCAGTGAAGCCTGATCCCCTAACGAACCCCAGTTTCTTTCTAATATCCCATGTATAATCAGATCCACCCAGAGATTCTTCTAGAAAATATCTTTGGAAGCTGGGACTAATATTTTTGGAAGCCGGCTTCCAAGAAAGAATTCAGTGAAAATTGCTCTGTCCTGAGATGGTGGATCTCAGTTCAAACACGATAGGAAAACACACAGTCACCTCCAACAATAAACATCACATTCCATTCTCCCTCTCTCCTTTACACACCCTCCTATAACACTAACATCCCATAACATCAGACCGCATAGGACCATCCTTAGCCTGGTCCCAGGTCTGCTTGTTGCTAGTACTATGGTCTATAGAAGTCGGCAAGACAGCACAAACAGATCTGGGACCTGGCTGTCCTCTTGCCTCAACTTCAAACAAGTCCAATAACTTTCATTCGTTGCCTTTTGGATCCACTGGATCCAATCTGTCATCTACTCAGGTCAACATGATACCTGGGCTGGTGGGTGCCTTCTCTGATGTGGATGGGCTCTGTCGCTTCCAGACAGACAGCCGGCTATCAGGTTAGTCTACAGGTGGAGCGCTGAGTGATACACGAGATCTGGGCCGTGTTCATTATGCACCAAACTGAAGAACACTGACTGAAACGGGGGAGACTTGTCCAATAAGAAACATTGAAAACATTTTCTGTTGTGTACCCTAATGGACACGACCTAGGTGAGTCATCACCTGTTTCCAGACAACCTTTAGTTTTCAAAAATAGAGATTTGGGCCGTTGCTAGCAGACGTTTAAATACAGATGCGTTTTTATGGAAATGACCCATACGTAATTAGACGTGTATAACTTGTACAAATTGTATGAACTTGTATAAATTGAAGTACTTATAGTACTATTAAAGTTGTATCTGTGGAAACCATAGATGATTAGCTGCAGATGAATTTTGGAGAAGATACGTGGTTTGTTTTGTTCAAAGGGTCGCAGGGCTTTCATACCTGCTCTCTCTCTATAATTTGGCTTCTGAGAAGACCTAAATAAAGAAAGCACTTTTATAATCACAGTAACGATCGGTTCAGAGTTTCTTAATAATGACACAATGCATCTCTGCTTATATTCGTCCTCCGTTCGAACCACATGAAAAGAAAGATGATGGATTGAGTGAGTGAGAGAGGGGCTTTGGGCAAAAATATATCTTTTGGGTTGGCGTCAAGGGCACTTATCTTCATTATATCTCAGATGGAAGATAATGACAACCAACGGGCTTGACTTAGACAGTAACTGAGGCTCCTCTGTGTGTTCTCCCCCACTGGTTTACTCTTTGTTTAGAGGTCTCTTCCCTTGTACAGAACACATTGTCTCCCACTTCTAGAACAATATTGTCCTTCCTTTTTGGCTCGTCTCCAACACAAATGTTGACATTGGTGCAGTCCCGGTTGAAGGCTAGTGTCTCCTCCTCAATTGCCCCCTTTCACCTTGAAGTTCTGCAGACCCCCCACAGCCCCTCTTCAGGTCCTTTTGACTGCCCACCCCTCTTCCTTAGACCAGGACCCAGGTCTCTGCCCACCCCTCTTCCTTAGACCAGGACCCAGGTCTCTGCCCACCCCTCTTCCTTAGACCAGGACCCAGGTCTCTGCCCCCCCCCCTCCCCCCCTTCCTTAGACCAGGACCCAGGACTCTGCCCACCCCTCTTCCTTAGACCATGACCCAGGTCTCTGCCTCCCCTCTTCCTTAGACCAGGACCCAGGTCTCTGCCCACCCCTCTTCCTTAGACCAGGACCCAGGTCTCTGCCCACCCCCTTCCTTAGACCAGGACCCAGGTCTCTGCCCACCCCTCTTCCTTAGACCAGGACCCAGGTCTCTGCCCACCCCCTTCCTTAGACCAGGACCCAGGTCTCTGCCCCCCTTCCTTAGACCAGGACCCAGGTCTCTTCCTTCCTTAGACCAGGACCCAGGTCTCTGCCCCCCCTCCCCCTTCCTTAGACCAGGACCCAGGTCTCTGCCCACCCCTCTTCCTTAGACCCCTCTTCCTTAGACCAGGACCCAGGTCTCTGCCCACCCCTCTTCCTTAGACCAGGACCCAGGTCTCTGCCCACCCCTCTTCCTTCAGGTCTTAGACCAGGACCCAGGTCTCTGCCCACCCTTCTTCATTAGACCAGGACCCAGGTCTCTGCCCACCCCTCTTCCTTAGACCAGGACCCAGGTCTCTGCCCACCCCTCTTCCTTAGACCAGGACCCAGGTCTCTGCCCACCCCTCTTCCTTAGACCAGGACCCAGGTCTCTGCCCACCCCTCTTCCTTAGACCAGGACCCAGGTCTCTGCCTCCTCTCTTCCTTAGACCAGGACCCAGGTCTCTGCCTCCCCTCTTCCTTCGACCAGGACCCAGGTCTCTGCCCACCCCCCTTCCTTAGACCAGGACCCAGGTCTCTGCCTCCCCTCTTCCTTCGACCAGGACCCAGGTTTCTGCCCACCCCCCTTCCTTAGACCAGGACCCAGGTCTCTGCCCACCCTTTGTTTGAGAACATAATTTATCTTAGAAAAGGCAGAGTGAATCTGACTGACACAGACACAACCAACAATCACTGTCATGTTCCAGTTACAGGAGGAGAGGAGGGGCAGGGGGGTCTGTTTCCTGGTTTGGGCCTAATTCAGGTTTTTGTGTGGTTTCAGGGAATACAGTGTTGTGAGTTTTGGTTTTCTCCATCTTTCAGATTTAGTCTAGCTCCATTAGAACTTGGAAATATTGAACGTTAGATTGTGATTCAGATATCGTAAGTGAGGGATGTGGATTACCAGTAGAGCTGATTTGAATTTGAGTGGTTTGTTCATCCTTCTCTGGCCAGTGATTTGAATCCGGGGGATGGGAGAGGAGTTGGGATCCAGCCCAGGACTGATAGTGATTTGAGCCTTAGAGCACACACCCTCTCTCCACCAGTGGAGAAATTCATTAGCAGTACAGTGCCAAAGAATGACAACACACTCTCACTCCCTCCCACTGGCCACACACTGGTTGAATCAACGTTGTTTCCAGGTCATTCAAATTAAATTACGTTGAACCAACATGGATTTGACGTTGAATTGTCTGTGCCCAGTGGGCTGCTGTTGATATGCAAAGTGAAGCATGTATAGGGGTTGACACTTATTAGGCAAGGACACACACACACAGCTGCTCTGCTATTTCATAACTCGTAACCAGCACAAGGGATGCAAACGGCTTTACTCCACCTCGGAGAATGGCCCCGATGTCAACCCCTTGTGACCGTATAGGATAGATGATAAATTCAACCGTCTCTCTCATCACTAGTTACAGATTCATGTCTGTCATCACTTGTGTGTGTGTGTTTCTCTGTTTTGTTTCAGGGCTGGCATTACACATAAATCCATCTGCCTGTGGATCGGCCCGCACCAAGCTGGGGTATGTTTGTGATGTGGCACAGGGTGATTGGTCAGTCAACTCTGCCAGTAACAACACGTTTACCTTAGTCGAAACTTACAGCTCAATTATGTTCATGTGTCTCTATTCGCTCGTTGAAATAAATGGGTTTGATTTTCTTAGCTAATGTTATCGTTGTTGTTGTTTTCTCTTCCCTTAGGAACCCAGCTATTCCCACACTTAATTTGGTGAGCCCTGGCCTCGTTGCCACGGTGAAAGTTTATGTCCTGGTCACCTCGGTAACGCCGCTCACAGCCTTTCTTCATCACACGGGCCTGGTCAGGACAAGCGAAGACACGGACAGCCACACCACACAGGTACTGAGGACCCTATTCAATCTAATCTGTTCACCAGGTATCTGGGGTTATAGATTTCTTATATTCAGTGTGATATATATATATATATATATATATACAGTACCAGTCAAAAGTTTGGACACACCTACTCATTTGTTTTTACTACTAGAATAATAGTGAAGGCATCAAAACTATTAAATAAAACATGGAATCATTTACAGTAGTAACTGAAAAAGTGTTAACAAATCAAAATATATTTTTTATTTATTTGTCATTTTTAATATATGTATTTTTAATTTGAGATTCTTCAAAGTAGCCACCTTTTGCCTTGATGACAGCTTGGCACACTCTTGGCATACTCTCAACCAGCTTCATGAGATTGTCACCTGGAATGCGAAATGCATTAATTAACAGGTGTGCCTTATTAAAAGTTAATTTATGGAATTTCTGTCCTTCTTAATGTGTTGTGATAAGGTAAGGGTGGTAATAGCCACATTTGTTTAAAAAAACAAGTCCATATTATGGCATGAACAGCTCAAATAAGCAAAGAGAAACGACAGTCCACGACAGTGCAAATTAACCACTACTAAACGACAACAATAATAAGAAGAGACTTGCTTGGGCCAAGAAACATCAGTGGACATTAGACCAGTGGAAATCTGTCCTTTGGGGTGATGAGTCCAAATTTGAGATTTTTGGTTCCAACCGCCGTGTCTTTGTGAGACGCAGAGTAGGTAAACGGATGATCTCCGCATGTGTGGTTCCCACCGTGAAGCATGGAGGAGGAGGTGTGATGGTGCGGGGATGGTGTGAAGGTGCTTTGCTGGTGACACTGTGTGTGATTTATTTAGAATTCAAGGCACACTTAACCAGCATGGCTACCACAGCATTCTGCAGTGATATGCCATCCCATATGGTTTGCACTTAGTGGGAATATCATTTGGAGAGTGATGGAGTGCTGCATCAGATGACCTGGCCTCCACAATCACCAAACCTTAACCCAATTGAGATTGTTTGGACCGCCAAATGAAGGAAAAGCAGCCAACAAGTGCTCAGCATATGTGGGAACTCCTTCAAGACTGTTGGATAAAGCATTCCTCATGAAGCTGGTTGAGAGAATGCCAAGAGTGTGCAAAGCTGTCATCAAGGCAAAGGGTGGCTACTTTGACGAATTGGTTTATCACTTTTTTGGTTGCTACATGATTCCATATGGGTTATTTAATAGTTTTGGATGTCTTCACTGTTATTCTACAATGTAGAAAATAGTACAAATAAAGAAAAAACATTGAATGAGTTGGTGTGTCCAGACTTTTGACTGGTACTATATACATATACAAAAGTTTGGGGTCACTTAGAAATGTCCTTGTTTTTAAAAGAAAAACACGTTTTTTTTTGTCCATTAAAATAACATCAAAATGATTAGAAATACAGTGTAGACATTGTTAATGTTGCAAATGACTATTGTAGCTGGAAACGGCAGATTTTTAATAGAATATCTACGTAGGCGTACAGAGGCCCATTATCAGCTACCATCACTCCTGTGTTCCAATGTCACATTGTGTTAGCTAATCCAAGTTTATCATTTTAAAAGGCTAATTGATCATTTTGCAATTATGTTAGCACAACTGAAAACTGTTGTTCTGATTAAAGAAGCAATACAACTGGCCTTCTTTAGACTAGTTGAGTATCTGGAACATCAGCATTTGTGGGTTCGATTACAGGCTCAAAATGGCCACAAACAAAGCACTTTCTGGAACTCGTCAGTCTATTCTTGTTCTGAGAAATGAAGGGTATTCCATGTGAGAAATTGCCAAGAAACTGAAGATCTCGTACAATGCTGTGTGCTACTCCCTTCACAGAACAGCGCAAACTGGCTCTAACCAGAATAGAAAGAGGAGTGGGAGGATCAGTGCACAACTGAGCAAGAGGAGAAGTACATTAGAGTGTCTAGTTTAAGAAACAGACAAGTTCTCAACTGGCAACATCCTTAAATAGAACACCAGTCTCAACGTCACAGTGAAGAGGCGACTCCGGGATGCTGGCCTTCTAGGCAGAGTTCCTCTAGTGTCTGTGTTCTTTTGCCCATCTTAATCTTTTAGTTTTATTGGCCAGTCTGAGATATGGCTTTTAATTTGCAACTCTGCCTAGAGGGCCAGCAAGTGACCCCAAACCTTTGAATGGTAGTGTATATCACAATGACCAATGCCAGGTGGGTTAACCCAACGACACTGCAGTCATTTCTCCTGTACATGGAGCAAAGAGTTTGCAGGTTTGTTTCCAGTCAGATCCAGCAACCAGAATCTTAGACATAGTTTATATGCTCAGAACCTCTATACTTCTTCCAAAAATGTGGTTTCTTTCTTTCAAAACAAGGACATTTCGAAGTGACCCTAAACCTTTGAACGGTAGTGTATATATAACCTATTTTATTTAATAACCCTAAGTTCTTGATAAAGCTGGACCTACAGTAAACATAGTAGCTATACACTTTACACATTATGCCTCTACGAAACTCTTGTTTTGCTTGCTTCCTTCTCTCCAGAATGTTCCAGAATGTTTGCGCTGCGTATTTTCTCCATGTGGTGAGGCTGGCTAAGTGCGTTCCTAGCATATTGCTCCTAAATTAGCTTAGGGCTTTCAATTCAAACTGTGCTGCAAACAGACCAAGTGCAGTATAATGGATAGATTTTCTCCAGTTATTTCTTAAAGTTACATTCTAACAACTAATGTTGTTTTTGTGCTTCTTTAGTTGTAAACTACTGCCAGAAACACAGTGTTCCTTTCCAATAACCCAACTTTCCACTCTGTTATACCAATCAACTATTGACTATTTTTTTTCTCTCCTCAATTTCATGGTATCCAATTGGTAGTTACAGTCTTGTCTCATCACTGCAAATCCCGTACGGACTCAGGAGAGGTGAAAGTCGAGAGCCATGTTCCGAAACACAAGCAAACCTGCACTGCTTCTTGACACAATGCACATCCAACCCGGATGTCAGCCGCACCAATGTGTTGGAGGAAACACCATACACCTGGTCAGCGTGCACTGCGCCCGGCCCGCCACAGGAGTCGCTAGTGTGCGATGAGACAAGGATATCCCTGCCGGTCAAACCCTCCCTAACCCGGACAACGCTGGGCCAATTGTGCGCTGCCCCATGGGCCTCCCAGGACAGAGCCTGGGCTCGAACCCAGAGTCTCTGGTGGCATAGCTAGCACTGTGATGCAGTGCCTTAGACCACTGCACCACCCGGGAAGCCCTACTGTTATCCAATCTCATATCTCTTCTGACTAGTTAACCTCTCGTTGACATCTCCTATGTGTCTCACACTAGCTGCGTCACCAGATGACCAAAACCATGCCAAATATCTGGAGCTCTGAACATCCTGATCCTACTGCCCTTATGATGTTGTTGTCTCCGGAGACTCCCAGTCCCTTTTTAAAACTTCTTAGAGCTGCAAACCCGTTCGGGATCGATATGACAACAGCCAGTGAAAGTGCAAGGCGCCAAATTCAAAACAATAGAAATCTCATAATTAAAATTGCTCAAACATACATGTATCTTATACCATTTTAAAGGTAATCTTGTTGTTAATCCCCCCACAGTGTCCGATTTCAAATAGGCTTTACAGCGAAAGCACCACAAACGATCATGTTAGGTCACCACCAACTCATAGAAAAACACAGCCATTTTCCAGTCAAAGAGAGGAGTCACAAAAAGCACAAATAGAGATAAAATTAATCACTAACCTTTGATGATCTACATCAGATGACATTCATAGGACTTGATGTTACACAATACATGTAGTTCATATTTATATAAAAGAATCTCAGTATACATTGGCACGTTACGTTCACTAGTTCCAAAAACATCCGGTAATATTGCAGAGAGCCACATCATTTTACAGAAATACTCATTATAAATGTTGATGAAAATACAATTGTTAGACATGGAAATATAGATATACCTCTCCTTAATGCAACCGCTGTGTCAGATTTAAAAAAAAACGGAAAAAGCAAACCATGATTTCTGTTGGAGTCAACATAATCAGAAATAACATTATAAATATTCCCTTACCTTTGATGATCTTCATCAGAATGCACTCCCAGGAATCGCAGTTCCACAACAAATGCTTGATTTGTTCGATAATGTCCATTGTAGTAGCTACTTTTGTTAGGGTGTTTAGTACACAGATCCAAACGCTCGTGCAGATCCAGCCGAACGTCGGACGAAAACTTGAAAAAGTTATATTACAGGTCGAAGAAACTTGTCAAAGTAAGTATAGAATCAATCTTTAGGATGTTGTTATCATAAATCTTCAATAACGTTCCAACTGGAGAATACTATTGTCTGTAGAAAAGCCATGGAACGCAGGTCGCTATCATGTGAAATGCGCGTGACCAGGACCTGGCTCTCTGCCAGACCACTGACTCAAACAGTTCCCATCCGGCCCCACATCACAGTAAAAGGCTCATTCAAGTTTCTAAAGATGGTTGGAAGCTGTCTCTAGTGGAAGTCGCTTCTAGTGGAAGCCTTAGGAAGTGCAACATAACCAATATCCCACTGTGTATTCAATAGGGGCTGGGTTGAAAATCGACCAACCTCAGATTTCCCACTTCCTGTTTGGATTTCTTCTCAGGTTTTTGCCTGCCATATGAGTTCTGTTATACTCACAGACATCATTCAAACAGTTTTAGAAACGTCAGAGTGTTTTCTATCCAATACTAATACTAAAATGCATATATTAGCAACTGGGACTGAGGAGCAGGCCATTTACTCAGGGCACCTCTGGGCACCTTTCATCCAAGCTACTCAATACTGCCCCTGCAGCCATAAGAAGTTAAAAGGCCCTGTTAATATTGTTCCGTGTGTGTGTTTGTTCGTGCGTGCGTGTGTGTATGCCAGTGCATGTGTTATTGTGGACTAGCCAACCACACCACATGCTTCAGATTTGAGCACAGCAATGCCTGATTCCCAACCCTTTCCATCCGTCACTCACTGGCACCCTATTGGCATTATCTCAAATGAAATCTGTCTCTGTCAGATGAAATGTAATCTAACCTGATTAGCTCCATGAGATGTAATATGTGATGGGACTGAGAGTGAGAGTGGTTGACTTTTTCTTCTGTCATATCAAAGCTGGGGTTGTGGATTAGTGAATGTGGACTATTACCGCCACCTGTTGGAACAGAGTATTACATGTTTATTTTACCGCAGCATTGCGTAGCAAGTGATCAATCCCTTTTAAATATTACATTTACATGGAATCTCTCCATACGAGCGCAAATCAGTTATTTCCTTTACTGATATTGAGGTGTTATAATTAAGTTGGACTCTATCCAACTCTGCTGGGTACAGACTTGAACTTCTTCAGACTTTTTTAACACTGACAAAACTTTATTATTAACTTTATTATCTTCTTTATCCCCCCTCTCTCTTTCTCTATCACTTTTTCTCTTTTTCTCGCTCTTTCTGTCTTTCTTTTTTTCACCCTTGCTTTCTCCTTCTCTTCATCTCTCTCTCTCAGCTCAAGCCCTTTCTTCTCCAGCAGCTGGGTCCTGTTGCGTCCCATGAGGCATTGGACCATGTGAAGGAGGTCATAGGTCAGGTGTTGAGGGCGGCAGCATTGACCAATGAGGAGCCTAGCTCTCGGCACAGGTTAGCCAGCCTCGGATCAACCTCACAACTGTTCATCTCTGTGCATCATTCTGATTTGTCACTAATCTATGTGACTGTTTCTCCTGTAGCTGGTGTCTCCTGTGTTTCCAGCTGATGACATTCACTCTTCAGTTCAGTGGTTCCCTTTTACCTGTCATTGTGAAGGTAAGAGGGGGTTATTGCTGGGTCGGCACATTGCTACTGTAGCCGGTCTCTACTGATATTTTTTAGAGTAGTCACTAGGTGGCGCCATAAGACTGTGATACTAGCAACATTCAAAGACAGCAACATACACTATATATAAGAAGGTACATAGACACCCCTTCAAATGAGTAGATTCGGCAATTTCAGCCACACCCGTTGCTGACAGGTTGAGCACACAGGCATGCAATCTCCATAGACAAACTTTGACAGTATAATGGCCTTACTGAAGAGCTCAGTGACTTTCAATGTGGCATCGTCATAGGATGCCACCTTTCCAACAAGTCAGTTCTTCAAATCTGCCCTGCTAGAGCTGCCCCAGTCAACTGTACGTGCTGTTATTGTGAAGTGGAAACTTCTAAGATCAACAACGGCTCAGCCGCGAAGTAGTAGGCCACACAAGCTCAAAGAACGGGGCCGCCGAGTGCTGAAGCGCCTAGCACTTAAAAATTGTCTGTCCTCATTTGCAACACTCACTAGTTCCAAACGGCCTCTGGAAACAACGTCAGCACAATAACTGTTCGTCGGGAGCTTCATGAAATGGGTTTCCATCGCCAAGCAGAAGCACACAAGCCTAAGTTTACCACGTCAGCTGGGTGGTGTAAAGCTCGCCGCCATTGGAGTGATGAATCACGCTTTACCATCTGGCAGCCCAACGAACAAATCTGGGTTTGGGGGATGCCAGGAGAACGCTACATGCCCCATTGCATAGTGTCAACTGTAAAGTTTGGTGGAGGAGGAATAATGGACTGGGGCTGCTTTTCATGGTTTGGGTTAGGCCCCTTTGTTCCAGTGAAGTGAAATCTTAACGCAACACCATACAATGACATTCTAGATGATTCTGTGCTTCTAACTTTGTGGCAACGGTTTGGGGAAAGCACTTTCCTGTTTCAGCATGACAATGTGCACAAAGTGAGGTGTATGCAGAAATGGTTTGTTCAGATCGGTGTGGAAGAACTTGACTGGCATGCGCAAAGCCCTGACCTCAACCCCATCAAACACCTTTGAGATTAATTGGGAAGCCGACTGCGAGCCAGGCTTAATCGCCCAACATCAGTGCCCGACCTCACTAATGCTCTTGTGGCTGAATGGAAGCAATGTTCCAACATCTAGTGGAAAGCCTTCCCAGAACATTGGGGGCTGTTATAGCAGCAAAGGGAGGACCAACTAGATATTAATGCCCATGATTTTGGAATGAGATGTTCGACGAGCAGGTAATCCACATACGTTTGGTCATGTAGTGTCACTTTCGAGTTGAGCAGAGAAGAGAGAGTTCGTATTTTAGCTGTTGTGCTGCATACATGTGGGTTGCATACAAACACACATGTGCACTCACACACGCACATACCCACGCATGCACACTGCTGAGTGATACAACTAGTCACAGTGATAAAAGCCATTACACTTAAAGGGCCTCCCTTTAAGTATTTTAATTGGTTTGACCCAAAGATTCCTTCCCCCTTTTCCAGATTCCAAACATGGTGTCCATTGGCTCCACGCCTATAACCCGAGCCACTAATAAACATGATGATGTTTCCTTCTGTAGGCTGTATAGCCTGTTCCATGTACTCATCTTAGGAAGACCGACATGTCTCAGTTCAATGTGACCAACTCCTTCCTTGAATTCCCCTCATTGCTTACACCTCTCCAATACTTTCAGACCTCTAAGTGTGAGTCAGGGTGGAGGGAATGGAGCAGGGCATTGTGTTGGCACCCATTCATACGTTTCCAAAGGTATTAAGATAACTCATATGTCCACTAGGTGGCAGAACGTGCTTACTCTCAGTACAGTCCCTTAATGAAAGCCATTGCTAAATGTTTCCCTTAATCTCTGTCTGAAAGGCTGAGACTGACCTGCACTTTGATGGGCTGAGGGACCCAGGGTTTGACGGACAGATCACAAAAGAGTTCATCCTGGAAGATGCTCTTCTCTTCCTGCTCCCAGCACACAGTGGACAGGCCAGACGGAAGAGCCCTTCACACACCGAGACAGACGATGGACAGATGGTACTAAACAACTGTGTTTTAACTTAATAAATCACTCAATACTATGAGGGCAATGACGATGGACTCCTTTAAACATAATTAACATAATTCACATAATAATTCCATGAACCTTCACAATTTGTTTTGTGTGTTTCTGGTCAGTTTGGTGGCTGTGGGGGGACATACGGTCTCTGTCTGCCAGAACACCAGACTCTCCTCCTCCTCCAGTTCCTCCGTCAGCTGAGGACACCAGGGCCATTTGAACTGGTAAACCTCGATTCCACATTACTCTCTGTTACAGTGCATTCGGAAAGTATTCAGACCCCTTCACTTTTTCCACATTTTGTTATGTTACAGCCTTATTCGCAAATGGATAAAAATAGTTTTTTCCCCCTCATCAATCTACACAAAATACCCCATAATGACAAAGCAAAAACAGGTTTTTAGAAATTTGTGCAAATGTATTAAACATTTAAAACTGAAATATCACATTTACATAAGTATTCTAACCCTTTACTCAGTACTTTGTTGAAGCACCTTTGGCAGCGATTACAGCCTCGAGTCTTCTTGGGTATGATGCTACAATCTTAGCACACCTGTATTTGGTGAGTTTCTCCCATTCTTCTCTGCAGATCCTCTCAAGCTCTGGCAGGTTGGATGGGGAGCGTCGCTACACAGCTATTTTCTGGTCTTTCCAGAGATGTTTGATCGGGTTCAAGTCCGTGCTCTGGCTGGGCCAATCAAATGACATTCAGAGGCTTGTCCCAAAGCCAGTCCTGCGTTGTCTTGGCTGTGTGCTTAGGGTCATTGTCCTGTTGGAAGGTAACCTGCGCCACAGTCTGAGGTCCTGAGCGCTTTGGAGCAGGTTTTTTGATCAAGGATCTCTCTGTACTTTGCTTTGTTCATCTTTCCCTCGATCCTGACGAGTCTCCCAGTCCCTGCCGCTGAAAAACATCCCCACAGCATGATGCTGCCACCAGCATGCTTCACTGTAGGGATGGTATTGGCCAGGTGATGAGCTGTGCCTGGTTTCCTCCAGATGTAACACTTGTCATTCAGGCCAAAGAGTTCAATCTTGGTTTCATTAGACCAGAGAATCTTATTTCTCATGGTTCGAGAGTCCTATAGGTGCCTTTTGGCAATCTCCAAGTGGGATGTCATGTGCCTTTTACTGAGGTGTTGCTTCCGTCTGGCCACTACCATAAAGGCCTGATTGGTGGAGTGCTGAAGAGATGTTTGTCCTTCTGGAAGGTTCTCCCATCTCCACAGAGGAACTCCAGAGTTCTGTCAGAGTGACCATCGGGTTCTTGGTCACCTCCCTAACCAAGGCCCTTCTCCCCTGATTGCTCAGTTTAGCCAGGTGTCCAGCTCTAGGAAGAGTCTTGGTGGTTCAAAACTTATTCCATTAAAGAATGGTGTAGGCCACTGTGTTCTTGAAGACCTTCCATGATGCAGACATGTTTTGGTACCCTTCCCCAGATCTGTGCCTCGACACAATCCTGTCTCGGAACTCTGCAGACAATTCCTTCGACTTCATGGCTTGGTTTTTGCTCTGATATGCACTGGGAACTGTGGGACCTTACATAGACATCTGTGTGTGCCTTTCCAAATCATGTCCAATCAATTGAATTTACCACAGGTGGACTCCAATCAAGTTGTAGAAACATCTCAAGGATGATCAATGGAAACAGGATGCACCTGAGCTCAATTTTGAGTCTCATAGCAAAGGGTGTAAATACTTATGTAAATAAGGTTTCTCATTGTTTAAATTTGTAATACATTTGCAAACATTTCTAAAAACCTGTTTTCGCTTTGTCATTATGAGGTATTGTGTGTAGATTGATGAGGGGAAACATTGATTTAATCCATTTTGGAATAAGGCTGTAACGTAGTAAAATGTGGAAAAGGGGCAGGGGTCTGAGTACTTTCCGAATGCACTGTATAGAATATAACCAGATTAATTGTAAAGCATAACGTAGTCAATGCTACAGAACACGTACAGTGGTTCCAGATTGTAATCATGTTATTTAGATTTTCTGTATTCCCAGTAACTGAAAACCAGTCTATATCCAGCTTTATCCTGCAGCTTCTCCAGAGCGCTCTCCTATCCAAGACATTCTGTTTCGATCGTTCCCTAGAGCAGAGGAGTCTGGGAGTGGGCGACATTTCTCAGCATTGTTGGACAGAATCTGTTCTCATTATACAGAGCAGAGGAACCAGACTTACAGGTGAGCACAAGCGTGCGCGACACACACACACACACACACACACACACACACACACACACACACACACACACACATCAATCAGTTCACATGAGGTTCTGTTACCTTGCTCTTCCCCCTTTGTGTTGTCTTACTCTCCGTATATTTGGAAAGGATAGACGAAACAATTGACCAGACAAATGACTGGGCTGGGGGAATAAAGCTTGGCTGAATTTAAGGATGTTTTTCGTTCCCCAACCTCCCCTAAGCATCCCTTCACTAGCCCCTGGCACATGTACGTTAGTCTGGCTGTAGCAGGAGAGAGGAGCTTCATGCCCATTCTACTCAGACTGGAACATAATTAGGTTAAATCCCTGCTTGGCTGGGTGCTGGCTCCACTGGCAGGCCCCATCCGGCCTCCCATCCTTCCCATGGCTGTGGCACGGAGCTGGGCTGCTGGAACTCAGAACACAGCCTCCCTCTGCCCTCGGGCTGGGTGGACTTCTGGTGCTGAGAACGGAGCTAGGAGCATGTAGCACGCTCACGGGCAGGGAACCAGGCGAAATTATGAGGATGATGAGAAGAAAGAATGGGAGGTAGTAGAGGAATGGGGATGGTAATGGGTAGAGGAGGGGTTGGTTTGGAAGAGGACTGGAAGGGGGAACAGGGTGCTGGATGTGGGAAATGGAGAAAACAGGGGTGGAGGATACATTTTTTTATTTAACCTTTATTTAACTAGGCAAAGTCAGTTTAAGAACAAATTCTTATTTACAATGACGGCCTAGAGAAGAAGAATAGGGAGAGTTTATCAGGCTAGAGAAAAAGGAGGGAGTGTCTGGAGAACAGCCAGTATAGTTTACTTTGATTGGGTGAGGGTTATAACAAGTGTTGATAATCACCTCTGGACCTCATATAGGACAAAAGGGAACCCATTGGAATGTTGACGTTGGCCAGGAAAGTGTGTGTGTGTGTGTGTGTGTGTGTGTGTGTGTGTGTTTGATCACCATATGTGTGTTTTTACTATATCCATATTTGTGCAGTTGGTTCATGTGAGACTGTGAATGTGCTTGAAATACTTATAAAAAGGTAATTTTCTTAGAGGGCTTAAAGTCTGTCACCACTCTTGTTTTTTTTTATTGCAAGGAAAGTCCTCAGAATGACTGAGTGGATGTTCCCATTAATCCCTGTTCCAATGGGACATTTCTTTTCTGAATAATGACTTCCATGTTTCCCATAGGACCAACGAGGCAGAGACACAGACCCGGTGGGACAAACACTCAGGCTCCCAGGACCTCCCTGGAGACAGAGGTGAGGCGCTGCTCAGGTGTCGGCTAATTGGCTGGCTCTGGAGCACCTCACCAACAGGATGCAGAGAAATGGATTGGAATTAGAATGCTGTATATCTCAATGGTTTGAAATGTGACGCTCTGAGTTCACCAGAGCTCCACACTGGGAGGCGTACGTGTCTTTTTGCAGAGCAAAACTGTTTGTGGAAGGTATAACACCCGAGCACAGACCCTCTCGCTCACTCAAAGTTGTCGATATACATCTAGTTTCCTTATAGGCCTATTTGTCAGGGAAACTGTTAGGCCAGCTATATAGCCTATTTCTGTTTGAGTATTTTATTAAAGAATGTGAAACAATGTTTCTGTTTGATCCTTGCCATTACATCATGCATAGCTTTTATTTATATGGCCTAAAATAAATGTGTTCATATGAGCAGAATGTTATCTATAGGTTATAACTAATTTTGTTCAGTTATGAAAATAAAACATTTAATGCAGAAATTGATCTCGTAAAAGGCCGACATTTCGATTTAAAAAAAGATTGGATGGATGGCTATGACAGTCCAGCAATCGAATTGCAAGTCTTTCTTATGCTAATAATCAAAATATTCTTCTTAAAATAATATTTCACTGCTACCCTCATTTTTCATATTATCAGAGGAGCAGAACAGGCAATGGAACCTGAAGTTATCCTCTGTACGTGGAAAAAATATCCCGGCGCATGAAAGCTACACCAACAAAGTGGAACGACAGACCGCAAATAAGTCCTTCTGGAAGTGCACGGAATATGACGCTTTCGAATGCCGATATCGCATAACCCTCACTGACGGCATTATCTCCAAGTTAACCGAACAATTTTCATACATATGACGCCTTTACAGTAACGGGTCGATCGCGACAATTTATAACCTTTCAGACAATATATTTTTTAAAGTGCCGCATCAGAAGCATCTGTACCTTTTCAGGCAGTAAAATGTTCCTGGGGCATAGAATGTTCGGTATTGTTTCCCTGACAAAAATACTGCCCTACCTAGCATATCGTGGAACTAAGAAAAAATGATTTTATTTACCATGGTTTCACAGTAACTTTATGCAGTTGCTCCTAATATGACCTCCATTTTCTCCCAAACGCAATACAATAGAGGCAGTATACTTATCCACATGATTATGCATGTATTTCAAAAAATGCCTTTTTGCTTGGTATGGCAGAATAATGGTAGGGTAGATGTGTTTTCTTTCCACTAAGAGTCCTTGTATGTAACGAACTCCAAAGTACTTTTTAGGAGTGAGTGGTCTGCGTGCAGTCAGCAGAGAGGCAGGCTGCTTCCAGCGAGACAATTTGATTGACAGTTTTCGTGGCGGCATTTCAGACAAACTAATGCTGTAGCTGAGGCGTTTTCAAAACACCACACTTTATATACCCATATTAACGAATTCATATAGGCCTAGGCTACAATATTCTGCCCATATGATCAACATGTATTTCAGGCCATAACAATATTCTTAGCCATACATGATTTAATGAAAAGTAGTAAACATACACCTCATGAACACAAATAGTTAGCAATAGTTAGCAATAGTTAACATACACAACATTGTTTCACATTCTGTAATAACAGACTCTTTAAACACAATCATGCAATTGGCTACAGCTGGGTTCACAGCTTCACCCTGGCTTCACAGCTTCCCTGGGAAACTTGATGTAGCCTCACGCAAACAACAGAGCAGAGAAGGAGCTCGCTTCTGCTGCAGTGTTCGAGGTAAAATATTAAGCTGCTGCAGTGTTCGAGGTAAAATATTAATTTGGGCTGGTAGGGTGGGTATGTGGCCCTACTGTGCCCCCTGAATCTGCAAACTGCTTGAGGTTGGCACACACCAGAGTCAATTGCCTCCACAGAAAGTGAGCATATTCTCTGGGCTTGTGCTCAACATGTGTGGACCTTGTTATTAACATTCCTCTATGTGTATTAACATTTTATCCTCCCATGACATAATTGTGTGTGTGTTGGTGTGAATGTCTTTAACTTTAATAAGCACGTACACACACACTAAGCATGCATGTTTTAGATAACCATCTTTGATGCTCCTTCTGGAGGATAAATGTGAACAGTCTCCTGAATATCTTTGGGCTCAGACGTAGCAATGGCGTTTGCTGGCCGAGAGTACTTAACACCTCTGAACGTAATTTAGAGTGCGCACCAATTTTGCATGTACAGTCACATGAAAAATACAGAGGGTGGTCCCTAAAACACAGCGCGCTGAACGAGCGGCAGATGAACGCTAGATCCGCATACGGTGTGACGGTGTGTGCAAGCCTTTTTTATCTGTGCATAATCCGTTCTCTCTCTCTCTCTCCCTGTGGTGTGTATCAGAGCGGTGTGTGGACCCCCACCTCAGACAACTGTACACAGACCCCCCTCTAACCCTCAGCCCCCCCTTCAGTCCCTGGGTGAAGGACTACCGTGCTGAGGTCCCCTTTGACGTGGTGACCCTACGCCTCCGCCCTGAGCCCATCAGCCCAGCCTGTCACATACACCTGGACGAGCACAGAGGACCTAGGTGAGACCCTCCCAGCAATGACCTTTCACCCTGTGAGTCACAAGCTGGGCTTTCAAATGTATCCTGGGTCACATTCAGTGAGATGGAAGGTGTTAGCAGTCATATAGTTAGATCTCCAACAAGCCCTTCAATAAATGGTTAAATGGATCTTGTCCTATATTGCTTACACCTGCCCAGTCTTCAGGTCTATAATATAGATGTAAGTTAGTTATAGCATCTGCATTCTGGGTATGTGTGTTTTCAGTCCAGTGTTTCCATGTCATTCTGAGTTCTACTCTGTGTGATTGTTGAACTCTGTTTCTTATGCTTTGATCTCAGCAGCCAATCCCTGATTAGCACCCATTAGACTCAGTAGCACTGGGGTCAGAGGATTGACCTCTGACAGACAGACACACACACACACACACACACACACACACACACACACACACACACACACACACACACACACACACACACACACATAAGACGGCCACACACATAGCGCTAAACGTGACATTTAGGAATGATTCTATAATCTCCCTCAGCCCCCTGTCCTCTCTCTCACCATCCTGTGTGTGTGTTTTCATCTCTACGCTCTGTGTGTGTGCTTGTACTTATGTGTGTTTCGTCTCCCTGGACCTCTCTGGACATTGTTTCTGAGAAGCTCTGCTTCTGTTTTTCCACAGAACGGCTAACTACCCGGTCGGCCTGGGCAACAGCATAATCAACATCCTAGTGACGGACGAGTCGGCCGCCACAGAGCCCGTCGTCATGACAATATACACTCTACACATGTACCGCGAGAGTCGGCCTAGCCTGCCCATGTTTGGGGAGCATGTGATGTGTGGCTTCGTGCAGGTACGTGGTGCGGGCATGGTGTTTCTACACACTTGTAACTCACGACTATACACTCACAGATGGACCAGGACTGTCAGAGACCTGGGCCCGTATTCACAAAGTCTCAAAGTAGGAGTGCTGATAGAGGATCAGTGTTTAGTTTTAGATTATAATGAAAAACTGTATATGGATAGGGGGGGAACTGATCCTAGATCAACACTCTAAGATGTGTTTTCTTTTCTTCTCCATTATGAGTAAAACAAGGTAAAAATGTAAGGTTAGTGGGACTTCACGTTCCCCATCAAGTTAACCAAGAGTGACTTCCTGTTTGGGGTTCACTGACTTTACTGGAGGACCACGTCAGAGGAACACAAAATACAATTTCCCTATTATCCCGTACCATATTCAAATGAGAGGCACTATTGACTTTTACAGAGGCATGGTTTCAATTCCCAGAGCATGTGAAGTGTTTCCTTTTATGAGCAATGTTGGTCTGGCATCCAACACAAGTTTCATAGCATGTAAACAAAGGAAAATCAATTCCTTCGGTGGAGAAGGAACAGTGCGGTTCCTTCGTTTCTACAGCATTTGTCATGTCGACGGTTGGGTTTCGCCCGAGGGAGCTTTCGTGGCTGGTCTGTGTAAAGTTTCGTGTCGGTTACGGCCGCGAATGGCGTTGGGAGGCAGTGGAGCATCAGCCGTGTGGAGATATGGTTGGTTGATATTTCCAAGCCGGTATTTTCCAGATTACCCGTTGGAATGTGGAGGAGCGGGGTCGGCGGGAGCCGTAAAGGGATTGAGAGGGTCTGATGTTCACATGAGTTCCTGTGGCAGGGGCTATATTTGAGCTTTCACACCCCAGTAAGAGTTTGGTTTGGGATGTGGTCCAGGACGCTCTGTCTCCCCCTCACCTGAACCCCCCCCACACACACACACACTCTTCTCCAAACCTCCCTCCCTATCCCCCGATGCATCTTGGGTATGAGGGTGGCGATGGGGCGATGTCCCGGGGTGGGGCAGGGTTGATGGAGCGGACCCTTAGCTGACCAATCAATGCAGGGACATGAGCCGTTAAGAGGAGGAGCATTTCTAGAGATTTCAGATTTGAGGACATTATAGTGATAGAAACAGTAGGATACAGTGGGGTAAGATCACTGTACTGAATCACAATCATTTTGTCTTTTAATAATTTTAACCATCTTTCAACGTACCTAAAAAACACGTTTAACATAGGCCCTGGTGTTACCTCATATCCCAGTGATGATGCCTTCCATTACAAGAAAATAGGGAAATGTGCTCTACTTGCCATTGGCTCAACCATTGGCTCAACTGACCCCATGGCCATTGGCTCAACATACCCTAAGGCAAACATTTGGACTATATTAGCCCACACAGATACAAGGATGCACTTTCATGCTAGGTTTAGGACCTCATATTGAAGCTTATAGAGACCCAAACTGATGTATAGAGCAATCTTAAAATTATCTACTTTGGCTTAAATAAAAGCATCATGGAACTTCTAACATGATAAATTATTTTGATTTGGTGAACATATATATATATATATTTTTTAACCTAACTTGCTTACCTCTTTTTCCATGTGGTTTTTCCCTTCAGACTCCATGAAATGATGACCTCTTCCTAAATATTTGGTGAAATGATTCATTTTGTGTATGGTTTCCTAGAAACAAGGGTTGCTTAACTTACCCATTTGGCTCAATTTACCCCACTCTCCCCTATGATGCTTCAAACATGCATACATACTTACACACACGGGCAACCACTTCTGAGCCTCATATGGACACACACATACTATATAAATACACACACACACAGCTCATAACAGCTCCTGATGGTTCTCCCCTGCTGGTAGTGTGAGGGCTGTGGTTATTATGGTCCATTGGGAAGAGCTGACTGCCTCCCAAATTGTTATTGTGGTCACCGACCAGTCCTCACATCCCAGCAGGAATAAACCATCCTCTCCCATAGAACATGTCGTCCTGTTTTTGATCAGAAGCGAACGAGAGAAAAGAGGAGAAACATACTGAATCTTTGACAAATTGTTCACACAGCACAGCCACCAATAATTTCCTGGTGCTATTTGCTGTAGGCCTGTGAGATTAATGTTAATTATGTGTCTAACTGTCACGAATTTCCCGTGAGTGTTGGTAAACATCTGAAGCCCTCAGTTTTTTTCTCTTCTTCTCTCTCCTTTCTTTCTTTCTTTCTTTCTTTCTTTCTTTCTTTCTTTCTTTCTTTCTTTCTTTCTTTCTTTCTTTCTTTCTTTCTTTCCTTTCTTTCTTTCTTTCTTTCTTTCTTTCTTTCTTTCCTTTCTTTCTCTCTCCTTTCTTTCTTCCTTTCTTTCTTTCTTTCTTTCTTTCTCTCTCCTTTCTCTCTCCTTTCTTTCTTTCTTTCTTTCTTTTCTCTGTCTCCTTTCTTTCTCTCTCCTTTCTTTCTCTTCTTTCTTTCTTTCTTTCTTTCTTTCTTTCTTTCTTTCTTTCTTTCTTTATCTCTCCTTCTTTCTCTCTCTCTCTCTCTCTCTCTCTCTCTCTCTCTCTCTCTCTCTCTCTCGTGGACACATGCACATCAACACACTGGATTATATATAGGATAGAATTTGTCCCTTTGTAATTGTGTGTGTGTGGCTGGTATTCCAGCTTTGTGTCCTTGGTGTTGGGAGTGTTGCTACGGTTGTCCTCCCCATGCTCCCTCGGGGTTACTACAAGGTGTTTGGGTCTGGGCAAACACACTGTGTGAACCGCTCTACATTGTCCACTGTACCTCATTCTAACTCATTGATCATACCCCACCACAGCTGATACACTCACTTAAACACATAAGCACACCCACACAGCTGGTAACCCCTTCAGTGGGGGGTGGGGGTAAAGGTTACAGGTGTTTTACTCGTCTTGGGAACAAGGTCATTGCGGAGGAATAGACACATACCCTTCGTTCTCCTTTCATCTCAGTGCAAGGTGATACTGCTGGGTGTAGGCGTATGATGGGTTGGGGTCACAGGGTTTTGTGTGTGTGTGTGTGTGTGTGTGTGTGTGTGTGTGTGTGTGTGTGTGTGTGTGTGTGTGTGTGTGTGTGTGTGTGTGTGTGTGTGTGAGAGAGAGAGAGAGAGAGAGAGAGAGAGAGAGAGAGAGAGAAAAAAATCCATTCGCCCATACACCCAGTCCCAAATCAGCCTCTAGCACGTCTGAGAGTAACCCCTCCTGGCTGATAGGATGGTAGTTGTGATTCCCTTTAGGCAAAGTAAAAAAATATGACGCTTATTAAATAATACTATGTCTAATACCATATATAAAAGCTATATTGAATGCTCAAAAACATTTGGGATTAATATTTTATAGTATTATTTTTTAGTAATAATACAATTATTTTATAGTATTACTCAGAGATTATTTTTTTGCAAGTAATCTTTTTTTCTTCTAAAAAGGAAGGTATCAAAATGATTGGCACCCCTGTTTTCAATGCTTTATTCACCCTCCCCTTGCGAGGATAACGGCACTGAGACTTTTTCTAAAATGTTTATGAAACACATTGAGAGGGAGCTTGGACCATTCGTCTTGGACACTTGATATTCTTCGGTCTGTGCTTATAGACTGCCCTCGTCAATTCAAGCCACAGACTTTCAATGCAAATTTTTGCACATTTTTGAGTTTGTGGTCAATTAAGCCTTTCTTTGTGGATTTTCTTTGAAGATCCACTTACGGCCAAGTTTCAACCTTCTGGCAGAGGCAACCAGGTTTTTTGCAAAAATGTCCTGGTACTTGGTAGAGTTCATAATGCTTAACAGATGCCCCAGTGAAGCAAAATATCCCTATAACATCAACGATCCACCACCATACTTTACAGTAGGTATGAGGTTATTTTCTGCATATGCATTACCATTTGGTTTCTGTGGCTAAAGACCTCTATTGTCTTCTCATCTGACCATAGCACCTGGTTCCAATCAAGGTGCCAATGCCGTTTAGCAAACTTGAGTCTAATTGTGGATTTGGATACTTGGTTACCCCAAGTTGCGAGCAACACTTCCTTTCCAGTGGTTTTAAACAAATGAATTGTTATCCTAATAGTGGTAAGTGGTAAATAAATACAGTTGAAGTCTGAAGTTTACATACACCTTAGCCAAATACATTTAAACATTCACAATTCCTGACATTTAATCCTAGTAAAGATTCCCTGTCTTAGGTCAGTTAGGATCACCACTTTATTTTAAGAATGTGAATTGTCAAGATAATAGAGAATATGATTTATTTCAGCTTTTATTCCTTTCATCACATTCCCAGTGGGTCAGAAGTTTACATACACTCAATTAGTATTTGATAGCATTGCCTTTAAACTGTTTAACTTGGGTCAAACGTTTTGGGTAGCCTTCCACAAGCTTCCTACAATAAGTTGGGTGAATTTTGGCCCATTCCTCCTGACAGGGCTGGTGTAACTGAGTCAGGTTTGTAGGCCTCCTTGCTCGCACATGCTTTTTCAGTTCTGCCCACATATTTTCTATAGGATTGAGGTCAGGGCTTTGTGATGGCCACTCCAATACCTTGACTTTGTTGTCCTTAGGCCATTTTGAAACAACTTTGGAAGTATGCTTGGGGTCATTGTCCATTTGGAAGACCCATTTGCGACCAAACTTTAAGCTTTCCTGACTGATGTCTTGAGATGTTGCTTCAATATATAATTTTTCTGCCTCATGATGCCATCTATTTTGTGAAGTGCACCAGTCCCTCCTGCAGCAAAGCACCCCCACAACATGATGCTGCCACCTCCGTGCTTCAAGGTTGAGATGGTGTTCTTTGGCTTGCAAGCATCCCCCTTTTTCCTCCTAACATAACGATGGTCATTATGGTCAAACAGTTCTATTTTTGTTTCATCAGACCAGAGGACATTTCTCCAAAAAGTACGATCTTTGTCCCCATGTGCAGTTGCAAACCGTAGTCTGGCTTTTTGATGGCGGTTTTGGAGCAGTGGCTTCTTCCATGCTGAGCGGCCTTTCAGATTATGTCGATATTGGACTCGTTTCACTGTGGATATAGATACTTTTGTACCTGTTTCCTCCAGCATCGTCACAAGGTCCTTTGCTGTTGTTCTGGGATTTATTTGCACTTCTTTGCACCAACGTACATTCATCTCTAGGAGCCAGAACGCATCTCTTTCCTGAGCGGTATGATGGCTGAGAGGTCCCATTGTCACGCCCTGGTCGAAGTATTTTGTGTTTTCTTCATGTATTTGGTCAGGCCAGGGTGTGACATTGGTTTTTGTATGTGGTGTGTAGCTTAGTGGGATTGTAGCTTAGTGGGGTGTTCTAGGTAAGTCTATGGCTGTCTGAAGTGGTTCTAAATCAGAGGCAAGTGTTTATCGTTGTCTCTGATTGGGAACCATATTTAGGCAGCCATATTCTTTGGTTGTATTGTGGGTGATTGTCCTGAGTGTCTTGATGTCCTTGTTTGATGTTAGTTGACACAAGTATAGGCTGTTTTCGTTTCGTTTATTGTTTTGTATTGTTCGTGTTTAGTCGTGTTTACGTTTGTTTAAATAAACATGGATCGCAATCGACACGCTGCAGTTTGGTCCGACTCTCCTTCACTATATGAAAACCGTGACACCCATGGTGTTTATACGTGCGTACTATTGTTTGTACGGATGAATGTGGTACCTTCAGGCATTTGGAAATTGCTCCCAAGGATGAACCAGACTTGTGGAGGTCTGCCATTTTTTTACGAGGTCCCGGCTGATTTATTTTGATTTTCCCATGATATCAAGCAAAGAGGCACTGAGTTTGAAGGCAGGCCTTGAAATACATCCACAGGTACACCTCCAATTGACTCAAATGATGTCAATTAGCCTATCAGAAGCTTCTAAAGCCATGACAGCCTTTTCTGGAATTTTCCAAGCTGTTTAAAGGCACAGTCAACTTAGTGTATGTGAACTTCTGACCCACTGGAATTGTGATACAGTGAAATATAAGTGAAATAATCTGTCTGTAAACAATTGTTTGAATTTTTTTTTGTTTCATGCACAAATTAGATGTCCTAATCGATTTGGCAAAACTATAGTTTGTTAATTAACAAGAATAATTTTGTGGAGTGGTTGGAAAATGAGTTTTAATGACTCGTATAATGAGATTTACTCTGAGCAATTGGATTAATGTAAAATAATATTCCTCTCTAATTTTCCTAAGTGTGTGTTTTTTAGCATTCAATATAGCTCAGTATTTGTATTATTTATTTGATGCATTGTTGTTTTTGATCGTCTTTATCAAGAGTGCCAATCATTTTTGAGGTGACTGTGATATCCACATTAGATATATTAATCATCATCATTGTAATGAATGTAATCTGTTTTGACTCCGAGCCTAAAGGGAATCACAACCACCGTCCTATTCCTCTGTCTCATCCATCAGCCACCAGTCAGGAGGGGTTACTCTCAGACATGCTAGAGGCTGATTTGGGACAGGGTGTATGAACGAATGGAATGCTGCTGACACACATCACACATCCAACCCTTTGACCCCAACCCATCATACTCCTACACCCAGCTGTATCACCTTGCACTGAGCTGAATGGAGGATGAAGGGCGTGGGTCAACATGTGTGCCATTTTTTTCCTGAACATATAATATAACTCTGTATTTGTATTATTTATTTTTTGCTCATCTTTATCAAGGGTGGCAATAATTTAGGAGGTGACTGTATATGAATGGAAGGTGAGCTACAGTAAGTTCCCTCTCTCTGTCATATAGGACACACCCCATTTGGATATTCAGAGGGTTCCTAGAACCCCTTCCTCCATTCCTCTCATCCTTCATGTGATGGAGTCTTCTCAGCATCCTTCCTGGGCAGACCACTTGATCTGTCTGTGTGACTTAAGACCTCTGTTTATCTGTGTTAGGATGATTTGATTTGTCTCACTATATCAAGACAGCTAGTACCCCAGCCTTTTCTATTGTTTTCTCCTCTCTCACTCACTCACTCACTCAATCACTCACAACTCAACTTACTTCTGCTCTTGACTCCCTTTACTGTAAGGCCACTACAAGCTCATGCTATGCCAGAGGGACTTTAGAAAGCGATACCATCTCCCCCTTGAAGTACAGTCTGAAATAATTATATTTCCACAGCATTTGATGGGCATTCTCGGTGCATGAATGTGACACGCAGACATAACCACATTTCAGGGCCTGTCTAGCACAGCAAATAGTTTTTCAAAGTTTGATCTGAAACGCAAATTTTCATTGCTCCTCCTGATCCTGATCCACTTGGCTTAGTGAGAATTCATTTATTTGCAGTTTAGTGAAGGAATCTAATTGTCACATGCACTCTCACTCTTACACGCACGCACACACACACACACACACACACGCACACACTGAGAGATTGTGACAGAGTATAGATAGGCAGACCTGGGCCAGTCCGAGTGGTCTGGTGGATAACAAGGCTAGAGGCTTAATGTTTTCCTTCTGTCCTGAAGTCGGAGAAACACCTAGAGACTGGAGTCTCTACAAACCACGAGGGTGCTCTCACAGCTCTGTGCCTCACCACACACACACACACACATTCATGCTCAGACATATATTCACAAATCAGGCAGGTTCACACCACCACAACACCCCATGTGAGCCATGATGTGGAAACCATTAAGGGATCAGAGAGGAGAGTTGCAAAGGAGAGTTATTTTAATGCCGGAGCACGTTCCCATTTCCCTCATTCTCTCCCAGTCCCCCTGGCCCCACCTTCTCTAATATCACCACACAGCCCCTCTCTTTATTTATTTTGAAACACAGGTTAGGGACTTTCCAAATCAAAGTGACCTGAATGCATCACCTGTCAATTAGACCAGCTGAGGCACAGCAGTGAGTAAAGGGCCTTCAGGATTCTGCAATATGTCCACCATATTGAGGAGGGTTTTGGTTCTTGCTTGATGTTGCTCTTATAAAATAGATGATTTAAAGTGGGGATATCATGAAGACAGTGATGGAATGTATTAAGTGTCAAACGTACAAAACCATGATTTAAATTGCATCGGACAAAGCCTTATGTCGTGTTTTGGGAATAACGAGGGCTAATTGGTGAGAGAGCCTGGTGTCGTCGTTAGCAGTGTGACCCCAGGGCAAACCCAGTATAGACTCCCTCGCCGTACCACGAGTCACCACATTTATGTGTTCCACCCATCAACATGTGTGGAACTCTCAAAGGCCGATATGTGGTTCTCTGCTTTGTGCAATGTTGTACTTTGTCTTGTCCTGCTGTTTTGATGTGCCTTTTTGTATTTGACACTTTCTCTGAGGTGATGGTGTTTTCGTTGACCTCCGACACAGGTCTCTCTGCTCTGCAACCTGCCCTGTCCATCGATCTGCCATGCATTAGAGCGTTGGCCAGTGTCCAATCCCCGAGCTGACAAGGTAAAAATTATTTTGTTCTGCCCATGAGCAAGGCAGTTAACCCACTGTTCCCCGGGCACCGAAGACATGTCGATAAGGGCAGCCCCCCCGTACCTCTCTGGGTTAAATGCGGTGCTGATGACACATTTCAGTTGAATGCGTTCAGTTGTACAACTGACTAGGTATCCCCCTTTCCCTTTCCATGTCACTGACAACCACGCTCTGATAACCACTACTATCTCATCTGCTCCAGCCTTCCGCTCAAATCCTAGTCGTTCACTCTCTTCCTCCGTGGGTCAGAGTGAGAGAGAATGAGAGAGATAGTGTCCACTCATCCTACATGGGGGGCAGAAGGGCCCTAGAACAGGGCCTCCATTGATGCGGCGTGTGGGGCTTTTGAAGTGCTATCATGTGAAGGCTCGGAGCTTCAGTGTTCATATCAGCAGGCTGTCTGGCTGTCTGATGCTGCTCGGTTATCTCGCTATGTTGATAGCCACAGGTGGGAATGGGAAACTGGTTGAGGGTGGGAACTCAATAGTCTAGAGTAGCTTCCTTGTCTCGTATCCTATCCTCCGTCTGTATTGACTTCACAAAGCTGGTGTTCTATGACCAGCCATGCCTTACTTATGAGGACTGGTACACTCACCAGTGAGAAAGTCCAACCAGGAGCACTTTCTGTTACTACAGAAGGAGGACTGCCCTTCCACACATAGTTTTATATTTTTACATGTCCACTGTTATGGCTGGACACGTGTTCAGTTTATTCCATTACCGTCTCATTCAACCCTCCACTTCCCATTCCATCAACACAGGCGAGATCACGGCTCTGTCCCAGTTTCCCAACCCTGGTCTCCACACCTATCCGTATCCCTTCTCATAGAGGGAAACTAAGCATTGATTTCCTGGTGTTGTTGTCAGGGGGTCTTGGTGGGAGTCTGGCTCTTTGATGTGCTGCAGCTGTGAATTCCACCGAGGCCCAGTCCCAGGGCTGATCCACAGAAGCTGGCTCTGTTACCCCCCCTCCACCCCTCTCCTCCCTCGCTCAACCCAGGAGTGTGCCACTTCACTCAGACAATGGCTGACTTTATGCACTCCGCCGTGTTATCATACGGGAGCGGAGGGAGGGAGGGGGAGACGGAGGGAAGAGGGGGAGACGGGTCTTCTCATTAAAACTCCTGTTAGTCCCCTCAGTCCAATAAAAATAATCACTGCTGCTGTGTTTGATCTGTTTTGATCAGTCAGAGAGGGTGAGGGGTGATAGACATTCAAAGAAACATTCATTAAATGGTTTGGTCCTTTTATCATTTAGGGGGTAAATAACTTTGTTGGGGTAGAGGACCCCCCCCACTCTTGCCCCCTGTTACCCTGTGTATGTAGAAACCCTCCTCTGTCTCTACCACTTGCCTTTCTAGCTTCCCTCTCTCTGCGTGTGTGTGTGTGTGTGTGTGTGTCAGGGCTGTGATTCGTTGCCATTGACAGGGCCAGTCTGGGTGGGAGGATTTAGGGGTCTGTGATTCAGGGCGAGGGTTCAACACCCATGGTCATCCCCTCATAGAGCCCTACAGCTGCTCGAACCTATTAGTATGTACAAATATTTAGGAGATACAGAGAAAGATTGAAGCAACTAGAGGTACAGTACCAGTCAAACGTTTGGACACACCTACTCATTCAAGGGTTTTTCATTATTTTTACTATTTTCTACATTGTACCCTTTGCCTTGATGACAGCTTTGCTCACGCTTGGCATTCTCTCAACCAGCTTCACCTGGCATGTTTTTTCCAACAGTCTTGAAGGAGTTCCCACATATGCTGAGCTGTTTCCCTTCATTTTGCAGTCCAACTCATCCCAAACTGTCGGGTGATTGTGGAGGCCAGGTCATCTGATGCAGCACTCCATCACTCTCTTTATTGGTCAAATAGCCCTTACACAGCCTGGAGGTGGGTTGGGTCATTGTCCAGTTGAAAAACAAATGATAGTCCCACTATCCGCAAACCAGATGGGATGGCGTATCGCTGCAGAATGCTGTGCTAGTCATGCTGTTTAAGTGTACCTTGAATTCTAAATAAATCACAGTGTCACCAGCAAAGCACCATCACACCACCTCTTCCATGCTTCACGGAGGGAACCACACATGCAGAGATAATCTGTTCACCTACTCTGCGTCTCACAAAGTCACAGAGTTTGGAACCAAAAATCTAAAATGTGGACTCATCAGACCAAAGGACAGATTTCCACTGGTACAATGTCCATTGCTCGTGTCTCTTGGCCCAAGCAAGTCTCTTTTTCTTATTTGTGTCGTTTAGTAGTGGTTTCTTTAAAGAAATTTGACCATAAAGGCCTGATTCACGCGGTCTCCTCTGAACAGTTGATGTTGAGATGTTACTTGAACTCTGTGAATAATTTATTTGGGCTGCAATTTCTGAGGCTGGTAACTCTAATGAACTTCTAATGAATCCTCAGAGCTCTGTTATTCCTGGTAGTGTCCCCGGCAGCGTTCCTGGCTCAGGGAAATGGGAATGTCATCTGAGAAGAAGCGAGGCCGGCTCTTAGTGGAGGGAAACCATAATGATAAGATATGTGTGTGGATTGTTTTGGCAGGGAGAGTGACTTGTACAGTTTAACGCACATTATCACATAGGAAAACACACTTGAGTTTTAAGGCACATTAAAAGCATATAAACACGCATGCATGTATGTCCGCACACAAATGTGGGCACACACGCACGCATGCGAGAGTAGGCTATCACAGGATTGGTTTTCCAGCTGTGCTATGCATTTTGTTTTACCTTGCAGTTTGATTATACAGTAGTACTTGAGGTCACTTGTACATTAGCTGACATAACACTCACAGACTCTCAGTCTTTACTTCATACCCTCTTCAATTAGCCTCTAGCCTCTTATTCAGCATCCATCTCACTCTCTCTCTTTCTGCTAACCCCTCTCTCCATCTGACTCCCCCTTGTTTCTCTGGGATTCTGTCTGCCTCTCTCACTCTCTCTCATTCACACTGAGCATGTTCCTGTATGCGTCTGTTTCCTCATTATGCATTGTTTCTGGGTGGTATTGTAAACTGGTAATGAGTTGTGTACTGTTGTTCTGATCAGAGGGCGGATGTGTGGGCGTTCCCCTCCTCTCTGTGCCCCCCCCCCCATCCCCCCGGAGCGGGGTTCTGCGGGTCCTCCAAAGGCCCTATAAACCATGTTTTAAATTGGTTATCGGAAATGTGTGCATTTGTTTCTGTGTGTTCTATCCCAATGTAAATGGAGCCCATGACAACCTAATTTAACTAGTCAATAACTTACGTATTAATTATCTCACTTTGACAAAATACAATTTTAATCACAAAAAGTAACAGCACACATTTCAGAACTTTTGCTTATAATGAAATATCTGAGGTCTTAGACAGTGATGGAGTGTTTAGGCCCTGCGTGTGCCAAGAAAATCCTCCCTCTCACCAAAGCGTAAATATCGCTCTTTTGCTTTCCCCCGTCGCTATGGTAATGCCAAGCATGTCCAATGTGGCGGTGTGGAATACTGTTCAGCAGCAGGCATAGCCCTGGCAATCACACCGAGGATCACCCAAATATGAATAGCAGCGCTACATATTCCCTCCAATTCTCCACAAGTCTCTGTTTCCACCTTTTAATCACCACTCAATCAGTGTAGTAACTCAACCTTATGGGAAATAATCATCACTCAAAACATAGAATCCTACTGTGTTAAACCTTTACAGATGTGGTTGGGACTTTATCCGGCTGCTGGCATTAGTAGCGGACTCTGTTTAAGAGAAAGGGGGTGTATGATCTAGTAAATGCAGCTCTACGCTCGCTCCCAATCAAGGGTTTCATTTAAGTTATTTTTTTTAATCTATTTTTTTATTTAACCTTTAGCTTGGCAAGTCAGTTAAGAACAAATTCTTATTTACAATGACGGCCTACCCCGGGCCGCCCTATGGGACTCCTAATCACGACCCTTCGTCTCTCGTTTGTGGTAGGGGCAGCCCAATTATGGTTTCATGTTGAAATAACTGTACCATTATCCACACCAGTCACTGTTCATTTGGTTCTCCCGCCATTATAACACACCGATTTGAATGTCCTTCTCTGAGTTTGGGCTGCCTACTACTGACTGACTGGCTCACTAAGACTTACCAAGACTTCTCTCTCTCTCACGTCAACCCTCTTTCTCTCTGTCTTTATTCCTGTCTCTCCACCTCGAGTTCTATGTCTCTTTGTTCCTCTCTTCATCTCTCTGTGTCCTTCATCTGCACGCTCCTAACCACAACAAAGATTGCAATGGGCTGCCCATAAGAACTGGACCACCTAACATTCCATTGGCCAGATCTGAGTCCCTGAAAACCAGTACAATACCAGATGATGTTTAATACCTGACACAAACAAACCCTTGTTGAACCTCTGGGTTGGAATGACTCAGTCCTGGACTCTTGGTTTCCTAGGTTCTCCAGTTTTGGTCCTCAGAGCTCGATCAACAGCGCTCGCATGGCTCCCTTTCACCTAGTACGGGCCAGTGCTTGCAGCTAACGCTCATGTTAACTTTAGCTACTCATGCTCTGATGATCTTTACACAGTCATAGGGACTGGTCCTCTCAGCCTGTGGTTTCCCAAGGTCACTCTGTTGCCAGGTTACATCATGGTTGTTGTTGTGGATGTGGAGGAAGGACTGTATGGTTAAAATGTACTTGTTAGAATTTACTTTAAATGACCACACAATCATTATTAGAAGATGTATTCATTTATGTGATTGGTAGTAAAGTCTCCTGATGGCCATATGGTGGCTCTGATGGTTCAGATTTCCTGTATGAGCAGAGAGCTTTCAGGCTGAGAGTTTGGAATTGATATAGATTAATAACCTAGTTGAGGAAGTCATTGTTTTCCCATAGAAACAGAAGGCATGGAATTTGAAAGTTTGGAATTGAAACAGTTTTTTATCCCCCTTGAAATTTCCTGAATTTAAATCCGCAATATTCTTGCGCAATTGTGATTGTACTTCTAGGAATCTGTGTACATATCTTACACTGGCTGTGCTGAGAGGCTGGGAAAAGTCGTTATGAGTTGCAAGTGATTGAACATTTGGCAGTGTGGATATCGCTGTGTGGTAGACCATTCCAGATTGGCTGACCATTGCTTCCTCTGGGATCTGGCTGGGTTTCTTTCCCCTTTTTACTTGGCACTCTGTCTCATGTACTTCATAGTGCCATCAAAGGACATCCTACCAATAGGTCTTCATGTGTTTAGAATGATTTTGTTGTATACGCTTGTTCATACATTCCAGTGTGATGCATTGTACAGGTTTTACGTGAGAGGAGAACTCTGTGTGTGTGTGTGTGCGCGTGCTTGCACGTGCGTGCGCATTTGGGTTAGCAGGTCACTGATTGATAAGGATGTGTGTGTGGTAATAAATATGTGTGTGTGTGTATCATGTTCCGGCGGCTCCTCTGTGGTTCTTGGTAGACGTCTGAGCGTTAGAGCTGTCATTTCCTCTGTGTGTAATAAGGGCTCCGGGCAGCCGAGCGGAAATGGAGGAAAACTCGCCTCCCTGTGGACCTGGCATCCTTTCACTCCCTCTCTCTACATTTTCCTCCTCTGTCTCCGCTGCTAAAGCCACTTTCTACCACTCTAAATTCCAAGCATCTGCCTCTAACCCTAGGAAGCTCTTTGCCACCTTCTCCTCCCTCCTGAATCCTCCTCCCCCCCCTCCTCCCTCTCTGCAGATGACTTCGTCAACCATTTTGAAAAGAAGGTCGACGACATCCGATCCTCGTTTGCTAAGTCAAACGACACCGCTGGTTCTGCTCACACTGCCCTACCCTGTGCTCTGACCTCTTTCTCCCCTCTCTCTCCAGATGACATCTCGCGTCTTGTGACGGCCGGCCGCCCAACAACCTGCCCGCTTGACCCTATCCCCTCTCTTCTCCAGACCATTTCCGGTGACCTTCTCCCTGACCTCACCTCGCTCATCAACTCATCCCTGACCGCTGGCTACGTCCCTCCCATCTTCAAGAGAGCGAGAGTTGCACCCCTTCTGAAAAAACCTACACTCGATCCCTCCGATGTCAACAACTACAGACCAGTATCCCTTCTTTCTTTTCTCTCCAAAACTCTTGAACGTGCCGTCCTTGGCCAGCTCTCCCGCTATCTCTCTCAGAATGACCTTCTTGATCCAAATCAGTCAGGTTTCAAGACTAGTCATTCAACTGAGACTGCTCTTCTCTGTATCACGGAGGCACTCCGCACTGCTAAAGCTAACTCTCTCTCCTCTGCTCTCATCCTTCTAGACCTATCGGCTGCCTTCGATACTGTGAACCATCAGATCCTCCTCTCCACCCTCTCCGAGTTGGGCATCTCCGGCGCGGCCCATGCTTGGATTGCGTCCTACCTGACAGGACGCTCCTACCAGGTGGCGTGGCGAGAATCTGTCTCCTCACCACGCGCTCTCACCACTGGTGTCCTCCAGGGCTCTGTTCTAGGCCCTCTCCTATTCTCGCTATACACCAAGTCACTTGGCTCTGTCATAACCTCACATGGTCTCTCCTATCATTGCTATGCAGACGACACACAATTAATCTTCTCCTTTCCCCCCTCTGATGACCAGGTGGCGAATCGCATGTCTGGCAGACATATCAGTGTGGATGACGGATCACCACCTCAAGCTGAACCTCGGCAAGACGGAGCTGCTCTTCCTCCCGGGGAAGGACTGCCCGTTCCATGATCTCGCCATCACGGTTGACAACTCCATCGTGTCCTCCTCCCAGAGCGCTAAGAACCTTGGCGTGATCCTGGACAACACCCTGTCGTTCTCAACTAACATCAAGGCGGTGGCCCGTTCCTGTAGGTTCATGCTCTACAACATCCGCAGAGTACGACCCTGCCTCACACAGGAAGCGGCGCAGGTCCTAATCCAGGCACTTGTCATCTCCCGTCTGGATTACTGCAACTCGCTGTTGGCTGGGCTCCCTGCCTGTGCCATTAAACCCCTACAACTCATCCAGAACGCCGCAGCCCGTCTGGTGTTCAACCTTCCCAAGTTCTCTCACGTCACCCCGCTCCTCCGCTCTCTCCACTGGCTTCCAGTTGAAGCTCGCATCCGCTACAAGACCATGGTGCTTGCCTACGGAGCTGTGAGGGGAACGGCACCTCAGTACCTCCAGGCTCTGATCAGGCCCTACACCCAAACAAGGGCACTGCGTTCATCCACCTCTGGCCTGCTCGCCTCCCTACCACTGAGGAAGTACAGTTCCCGCTCAGCCCAGTCAAAACTGTTCGCTGCTCTGGCCCCCAATGGTGGAACAAACTCCCTCACGACGCCAGGACAGCGGAGTCAATCACCACCTTCCGGAGACACCTGAAACCCCACCTCTTTCAGGAATACCTAGGATAGGATAAAGTAATCCTTCTCACCCCCTTAAAAGACTTAGATGCACTATTGTAAAGTGGCTGTTCCACTGGATGTCATAAGGTGAAAGCACCAATTTGTAAGTCGCTCTGGATAAGAGCGTCTGCTAAATGACTTAAATGTAAATGTAAAATGTAAATGGATCTCTTATCTGATGGCTAACCACATCCATTCTGAAAGACTGTTATACTGCAGAGTGTGTGTCTGTTGTCTGTGTGTGTGTGTGTGTGTGTGTGTGTGTGCATTTTTATATGCTCGACTTTGATGTTTAGAGTCTGGATTTTTCTCTGGCATGTCCCACAGCAATTTTCCCTGTCATTACAATCACATGATTTGGTACATCGACATGAGTTTTATGACATGGAAATGTGAAGAGCACATTTAGACTCACAGGTGTTTGGCTTGCTTGTATGACATCAAATCATTATTTATTATAATCCTCAACGTCTTTCAAAATACAATGAGTCCTCTTATCTTACAGCATTTCCCTCACTCAGACAACAAAATATTTGAAAAAGTTGCCCAATTAGCAGGAGGGACAGGTGCAACGTCTTATCACACGAGGTGCTCAAGTTCAGAATGGCTGTCAGTCAAAACCCATACAGAGCTGTGAAGGACTGAGCCTGAGGTCTGACGTCATGTACAGCCACAATGTTCCAATTTAGGTGCTTCTCAGTGCCCAAATCTGCCATTTTCAACCTGTATATGGGTATGAGTATAAAGGGCTACAGATGGAATCCGCATTAGGGGGAACCAGGGTCACTGGCCACCTCACCACCAATTAGGGGGAACCAGGGTCACTGGCCACCTCACCACCCATTAGGGGGAACCAAGGTCACTGGCTGCCTCACCACCCATTAGGGGGAACCGGGGCCACTGGCCACCTCACCACCCATTAGGGGGAACCAGGGTCACTGGCCGCCTCACCACCCATTAGGGGGAAACAGGGTCACTGCTGGTTGTTTGCAGTAACTTCTTTTGGATTCCAGCTTTAAGATGGCTGTTCAAGCTGTCACAACATAGGTTATAAATGAACTGTTACCTCGGATGTCCCTCTCATTATTATAAATACTGTATTTTATTTTATTATTATTTCTTTTTTTACCCCCTTTTCTCCCCAATTTCGTGGTATCCAATTGTTAGTAGTTACTATCTTGTCTCATCGCTACAACTCCCATATGGGCTCGGGAGAGACGGTCGAAAGCCATGCGTCCTCCGAAACACAACCCAACCAAGCCGCACTGCTTCTTAACACAGTGCGCATCCAACCCGGAAGCCAGCCGCACCAATGTGTCGGAGGAAACACCGTGCACCTGGCGACCTGGTTAGCATGCACTGCGCCCTGCCCGCCACAGGAGTGCGCGATGAGACAAGGATATCCCTACTGGCCAAGCCCTCCCTAACCCGGACGACACTAGACCAATTGTGCGTCGCCCCACGGACCTCCCGGTCGCGGCCGGCTGCGACAGAGCCTGGGCGCAAACCCAGAGTCTCTGGTGGCACAGCTAGTACTGCGATGCAGTGCCCTAGACCAAATAAACACTGTATTTAATTAACTCTGAAGATCCTTACTGGTCAATCAAACGTAAAGCCTAAGAGTTATTTTGCTCAAGTTCTCTTGCTAAAAAGGGGGTGGTATTTTGATGACGATATTTACAACACTTTTTACTGGTTTGACATTTTTGAATGTTCAGTTATTTTATTTCCACTGTGTTATTTGGGAATCAGCAGCTCTCCTGTAACCATGAAATTGACTTTCTGAGGACAGGAATCCAGCGCTTCACAGTAGAACTGCCCTGAAGGAACTCTAGAACTCTGTTGCCTTGTAGTCAGAACTTACAGTGTATTTCAGCAGTCTTTCTAGGGATTGGCCTGTCGTCTCAACAGCAGCCAACAACCCCTGGGAGACCCAGCATGAAGACTGAGGTGAAAGAAATCTCCAATAGCTTTATTGTTTTATACAGTTGTATTGTTTTATTCAGGCAGGATTAGACCGAGCCTATCTTCAGAGGAGTGATTTTTGGAGTGGGTGTTTGTACACTCCTATGCCTGGGTGTGTTTCCCTTGTGCTACTACTTGATACCCTTTTGAGACATAGAATTCCCCAAATATTTATTATACCCCCAAATATGTATTATTTAGTGTGTTATTCCTTTTTCCCCCAATTAACTTTTTGTTCCGATCTCAACCCCTACTTGAGGTGAACGGAGGCTCCTGGTCTCCCTACTAAGCTGGCTTCTCTAATGAGTAGGGTCCGTTTGGTCCTGGAGGATTGGAGTCTGATTGGTAGATTGACCAGGCTTTGTGTCTGCTCCAACAAAAGCAGGTAGTTGTGTCTTAACAAGGCCTCTTGGCACAGAGACAAGCAGCTATGATCTAATGGAGATCACGGTCGGATTAGCTGTGTGTGTGTGTGTGTGTGTGTGTGTGTGTCGGGGATTAGCACTCCCTTTTTCAAGGTTGGTTAGCATAGCTCTTTGATCAATGCAGATTACGGTAGTGTTGAACTCAGAACCTTATAACCAAGTCACCCCACACGCACACGCACACACACACATACACACACACACGCACGCACATACACTACATTCTCCTCTGAAGTACTGCTCTCTAGTCCCTAGGTGGCCTCAAACCATCTCTTGGTTTTCAGCAATTTATTAACCAAATGTGTTGTTAGGAGAGTCTTATTGGGGAGCCTGGCTGAGAATTGATGGTCTATGAATCAGAGGTTTTCACTGAGGGCTGATGTCAGAGGGATGCTATTATTGCTCCCTGTTCTATAATTCATTTTAAGGAGGGGGAAGAGAACTTGACAGATAAAACGCTGGTATATGTGCGCACCTGCCACTGTAAAAGAAGAGGGAGGTTGAGAGAAAGAGAGGGAAAAGATGGAGAAAGGGCAGAGAGAAAAATAGAGATGATCTTGGCCTGCGATTTGTAAGCTCTAAGAGCTCTCTAAATGACTCTCTCTCTCTCATATACATATACTCTCTCTCTCTCTCTCTATATATATATATATATACATATATATATATATATATATATATACTGTATATACACATCTTTTTTACGTGGCAGCGAGACTCTCCGGTCCGTTTTAAGAAGAGGGATGGAGGGAAGGATGAAAGGCAGCTGCAGTTCGTTTCCTCCATAACGGCAGTTGAGCCGTGGCCCCAGGCGGCTCCCTCAGACCCCAGGGCCTCTGTGTTTGTGGCGTGTACACTGTGCACAGGTACGAACAAGAAAATCCCTGTTAAGTTGTCTTGTGGCACTTTGTTGAGAGCTGCGCCGGAGCCGTGGGGAATGTGGTGTGGACGTGTGAACTGAAGACCCTCAGAGGGAGGGAGGGGGAGGTTGGGTGTGTGTGTGGGTGGGTGTGTATGTGAGGTTCAGTTCCTTCATGGCCCGCTTGGTGTGTGTGTGGAGAGCATCTATGTTTGTGTGTGTGAGGTTCAGTCGCGCCGCAAGCCCGATGGTAAGGGGAGGTGCCTGGCGGTTTCTCTGTACTCAGTACTAGACGGTCGGTCGGCTCCCACGGGGCCCCTGGGATACGTAGCTTCCCAGCCGCTGTCATTCATCTGGTTAGGTTTGTCTGACCTCTGACCGCTCACCTCCAACCATTTGACCCCCCACCACCACCAACCTCAAAGAGTGGGACACGGCACCCACCGCCAAGCTCCTGATACCGAAGAGAAGAGACAAAGAAGGGAGAGAGGGAGATGGAGGGAAATTAGATGAGTAAAGAAGTGAAAGATTGTGAGAATAGAGAGGGCCCAAAAGAGAGATGGAAACACGGTGGGCGAGGGAATGGCAGAAAGGTCATTACCATTACCTGGTAAAATAAGGGTTAAATCAAATCATAATTGAGACATAGGTAATGGTCAGTGACCACAGTAACTGCCTCCCATGACTCAAACGGAGAGGGGAAAGCATGATCAGTACACAACTACAGCTATGAAAGCCTTTGAAAATGGACATTTCCATCACCTATATGGTTGTAGAAACGCTCAGATGAGTTGAATTGCTAAATAAATTCATATGGTCATAAATCTACCCCAACCTGCCATTTGCATTACTGTGTTTCATCGTGACAACAACTTGAACAATAGCACTGAATGGATACTAGAAAAATAGCACTGAATGAATACTAGAACAATAGCACTGAATGGATACTACACCAATAGCACTGAATGGATACTAGAACAATAGCACTGTGGATACTAGAACAATAGCACTGAGTGGATACTACACCAATAGCACTGAATGGATACTAGAACAATAGCACTGAATGGATACTAGAACAATAGCACTGAATGGATACTAGAACAATAGCACTGAATGGATACTACACCAATAGCACTGAATGGATACTAGAACAATAGCACTGAATGGATACCACACCAATAGCACTGAATGGATACTAGAACAATAGCACTGAGTGGATACTATACCAATAGTACTGAATGGATACTAGAACAATAGCACTGAATGGATACTAGAACAATAGCACTGAATGGATACTAGAACAATAGCACTGAATGGATACTAGAACAATAGCACTGCATGGATACTACACCAATAGCACTGAATGGATACTAGAACAATAGCACTGAATGGATACTACACCAATAGCACTGAATGGATACTAGAACAATAGCACTGAATGGATACTACACCAATAGCACTGAATGGATACTAGAACAATAGCACTGAATGGATACTAGAACAATAGCACTGTGGATACTAGAACAATAGCACTGAGTGGATACTAGAACAATAGCACTGAATGGATACTACACCAATATCACTGAATGGATACTAGAACAATAGCACTGAATGGATACTACACCAATAGCACTGAATGGATACTAGAACAATAGCACTGAGTGGATACTACACCAATAGCACTGAATGGATACTAGAACAATAGCACTGAATGGATACTAGAACAATAGCACTGAATGGATACTACACCAATAGCACTGAATGGATACTAGAACAATAGCACTGAATGGATACTAGAACAATAGCACTGAATGGATACCACACCAATAGCACTGAATGGATACTAGAACAATAGCACTGAATGGATACTACACCAATAGCACTGAATGGATACTAGAACAATAGCACTGAATGGATACCACACCAATAGCACTGAATGGATACTAGAACAATAGCACTGAGTGGATACTAGAACAATAGCACTGAATGGATACTAGAACAAAAGCACTGAATGGATACTACACCAATAGCACTGAATGGATACTAGAACAATAGCACTGAATGGATACTACACCAATAGCACTGAATGGATACTAGAACAATAGCACTGAATGGATACTACACCAATAGCACTGAATGGATACTAGAACAATAGCACTGAATGGATACTACACCAATAGCACTGAATGGATACTAGAACAATAGCACTGAATGGATACCACACCAATAGCACTGAATGGATACTAGAACAATAGCACTGAGTGGATACTACACCAATAGCACTGAATGGATACTAGAACAATAGCACTGAATGGATACTAGAACAATAGCACTGAATGGATACTAGAACAATAGCACTGAATGGATACTACACCAATAGCACTGAATGGATACTAGAACAATAGCACTGAATGGATACTACACCAATAGCACTGAATGGATACTAGAACAATAGCACTGAATGGATACCACACCAATAGCACTGAATGGATACTAGAACAATAGCACTGAGTGGATACTACACCAATAGCACTGAATGGATACTAGAACAATAGCACTGAATGGATACTAGAACAATAGCACTGAATGGATACTAGAACAATAGCACTGAATGGATACTAGAACAATAGCACTGAATGGATACTACACCAATAGCACTGAATGGATACTAGAACAATAGCACTGAATGGATACTACACCAATAGCACTGAATGGATACCAGAACAATAGCACTGAATGGATACTACACCAATAGCACTGAATGGATACTACACCAATAGCACTGAATGGATACTAGAACAATAGCACTGAATGGATACTACACCAATAGCACTGAATGGATACTACAACAATAGCACTGAATGGATACTACACCAATAGCACTGAATGGATACTAGAACAATAGCACTGAGTGGATACTACACCAATAGCACTGAATGGATACTAGAACAATAGCACTGAGTGGATACTACACCAATAGCACTGAATGGATACTACACCAATAGCACTGAATGGATATTAGAACAATAGCACTGAGTGGATACTAGAACAATAGCACTGAATGGATACTAGAACAATAGCACTGAATGGATACTAGAACAATAGCACTGAATGGATACTACACCAATAGCACTGAATGGAGGCTAGAACAATAGCACTGAGTGGATACTAGAACAATAGCACTGAATGGATACTAGAACAATAGCACTGAGTGGATACTACACCAATAGCACTGAATGGATACTAGAACAATAGCACTGAATGGATACTACACCAATAGCACTGAATGGATACTAGAACAATAGCACTGAATGGATACTACACCAATAGCACTGAATGGATACTAGAACAATAGCACTGAGTGGATACTACACCAATAGCACTGAATGGATACTAGAACAATAGCACTGAGTGGATACTACACCAATAGCACTGAATGGATACTACACCAATAGCACTGAATGGATACTAGAACAATAGCACTGAGTGGATACTAGAACAATAGCACTGAATGGATACTAGAACAATAGCACTGAATGGATACTAGAACAATAGCACTGAATGGATACTACACCAATAGCACTGAATGGATACTACACCAATAGCACTGAATGGATACTACACCAATAGCACTGAGTGGATACTAGAACAATAGCACTGAGTGGATACTACACCAATAGCACTGAATGGAGGCTAGAACAATAGCACTGAGTGGATACTAGAACAATAGCACTGAGTGGATACTAGAACAATAGCACTGAGTGGATACTACACCAATAGCACTGAATGGATACTAGAACAATAGCACTGAGTGGATACTACACCAATAGCACTGAATGGATACTAGAACAATAGCACTGAGTGGATACTACACCAATAGCACTGAATGGAGGCTAGAACAATAGCACTGAATGGATACTACACCAATAGCACTGAATGGAGGCTAGAACAATAGCACTGAGTGGATACTACACCAATAGTACTGAATGGATACTAGAACAATAGCACTGAATGGATACTATCCCAATAGCACTGAATGGAGGCTAGAACAATAGCACTGAGTGGATACTAGAACAATAGCACTGAGTGGATACTAGAACAATAGCACAGAATGGGTACTAGAACAATAGCACTGAATGGATACTGCACCAATAGCACTGAATAGATACTTGAACAATACTACTGAATACTAGTTTTCAACATGAACTCAACATGATAAAGTTCCCTCAGCCTCCCAGTATGATGGACCATCCCTCAAAATCTAATATATTTCTCCCTGTGTCTACGCAGGACTGTGGCCTGGTGGTGCAACCAGATCAGCCCTGTGGTTTGGAGTCCCTTCCTGGGCCACTCTCTCCAGGCGAGCCCCATTCCCCAAAGCGGCCCTGCACCTCCGGGGATGTATCAGGTCTGTTTCCTCCCTAAAGATATCACTTCACATTGTTTTCATAGATAACATTTCATACATAGCTGAAAGGCTTTATGAATTACTGTCAAAAAAAAAATCGCTCCTCAGAAATGTTCTACTTAGAAATAATTCTCATCGCTTTGAAATGTATTGCACACGTGCCCAGATGTCCATATGAAATCTTGCTCTGTGTGTATCTGTACAAGGCCGATTTAAGTGGCCAACACACTCTGCCCTTTGATTTAAGTGCAAAGGGTCAGAGGTTAAACTCAGCTATTAAAACCCAATATCCTACCCTGCAGGGCAGATAATAAATGTCAGCAGGGAGAGCAATGTAAAGTGTGTGGAGAATTATAACTTGCACAATGTGAAGTGTGTGTGGAGAATTATAACTTGCACAATGTGAAGTGTGTGTGGAGAATTATAACTTGCACAATGTGAAGTGTGTGTGGAGAATTATAACTTGCACAATGTGAATTGTGTGTGGAGAATTATAACTTGCACAATGTGAAGTGTGTGTGGAGAATTATAACTTGCACAATGTGAAGCTTTGCGGGTGAGAAATCTGTCTATGTTTTGTTCACGGAAGTATCTATATTTATTAATAAAAGTGTTTTTTGGAGCAGGAACAATTTACCACTTTATTCACTTCTGGTTGTCTGATTGCCTGTCCTTCTTCTCTCTCCATTTCTTTCCCTCCCTCTGTTTTTCTCTCCCCAGGTCGTTGGGTGGTTCCTTGTCTCAGCTGTGCCGACAACCGGACCTGTGACTGGAGAGAGGTTGCCTGGCAACCCGAGGGCTGTTACCACCCCTTGCTGGACCTCCCCCAGCTGCAGGACTGCATGATGTATAGGAAGGTAAGCCCTAATGCAGGGGAAGGCAACTAAATTCATCAGTGGGGTGATTTTTGTCGAAGTGGATGGTCGTGGGGCCGGAACATAATTATAATTATTTTTATTCTGCACATTAACCACAGCTAAGTCCAAAAATAGATTTTATACGAAAATAACAATCATGTCATACCTTGTTTACACTGAGACACAATCACATACTCAACATGCACAAAAGTACAACACTCCATGGCCTAAGTCTAAGATCACCATGCGCAACGTCAAGCGTCGACTGGAGTGGTGTAAAGCTCGCCGCCATTCGACTCTGGAGCAGTGAAAACTTGTTCTCGCTACAGCGTACGATGACATTTTAGACCATTCTGTGATTCCAACATTGTGGCAACAGTTTGGAGAAGGCCCTTTCCTGTTTCAGCATAACAATACCCCCATGCACAAAACTAGGTTCATACAGAATGGTTTGTCCGAATCAGTGTCAAAGAACTTGACTGGCCTGCACAGAACCCTGACCTTAACCCCATCGAACACCTTTGGAATGAATTGGAACGCCGACTGCGAGCCAGGCGTAATCGCCAAACATCAGTGTCCAACCTCACTAATGCTCTCAAGGCTGAGTGGAAGCGAGTTCCCGCAGCAATGTTCCAACATCTAGTGGAAAACCTTCCCAGAAGAGTGGAGGCTGTTATAGCAGCAAAGGGGGACCAAGTCCATATTAATACCCATGATTTTGGAATGAGATGTTTTGACAAGCAGTGTATGTCCAAAGTCCATGACCTGAGTTCAGGCACTGCTCTCATGTTCCTAGCTAGCTCTCTGCTCAGGTTACTGTCCCACAATCTACTAACAGTACAGATTAGAAATGAGCTTGTTCCGCAAAAGCGGGGGGTAGTTGGAGTAGGTTAGCAGTGGGCCCTAACTGGGTGCTAACTAGCCGCTAACAAGGCCTTCCAGCTGAGTCATAAAAGACGACACATGGATCCAGACAGACAGCAGCGCTGACAGATTCAGTGAGAGTGCTAATATTTTCCACATGCATAAGACGTGCGCACGTGCACACACACACACACACAGACACACTATTTCTATGTGTGTGAGAGATATTGCACAGGGGATAACAGAATGATATGGAAGCCAGCTGTATTGGTCAGGCACTTCAGCGTATGCTTGGTCAGCACTGGGTGTGAGAAAGGTGTGGGCCGATGTGTGTTAAGACTACGCTAACCAGCATGCATCTGGTCTAAAGATGGAGCAGAGATGATCATGTAAGGATAACAAGACAGGCAGTGTCTAGCACGTTTCCCTCGTGAGTTCATTTGAGGGCTGAGCCATCCCTCAAACATCTCTGTTTTCTTTTTCTCTCTCCCTCTCTCCGTCTCATTGAAGCCAGGTGGTGAGGGTAGATGAGGTAGGCTATGGTATGATGCCTCTGAGGTGAGAGAGTGGGGCTTATGTGACGCTGTATGAATAGGTCTGTAAACCCAGCAGGGGTTGGCAGAGCTGAGAAGCAGTATAATGTATAAACTAAAGTCTTAGCCTTTGGCTCATATACTCCAGCAATGCTAATGGGAGGGCATGTAGTTCGCTGCACTGGTGTCACAGTACGGAGCGGCCCTCAGGGACGTAAAGCCGTTAAATCAACCCAGGAAATATATCAGGTATAATAGGTATACACCTTAGAGGAGTGGTATTCAAAGTTTTTCAGAGGAGACCCCATTTTGTTCGCCAGAATTTCTGGGGGACCCCATTTTTTCTCATTAATTTATTTGCAATCCCACCCCAAATCTAATGACACAACCTTAAAATCAGTCAATTTAGATTTTTACATCAACAAATAACCTTCAATTCATTGCATGTTCATATTTTATCAAAATGGAAAGAAACCAAAACAAGCTTTCACAAAGATGATATGTTGGCCACCTCTCACTCTAAACTATAATCCATCTGTTTTGGCTCTGTTCTGTGTTTGAAACATTTACGCAATAAAATTGTATCTTTCAAATTATCTATCTCAAAAATGTTTGTGTATTGCCCCATACAATAATCTGTATTTTTAATTTTTGTTCCTAAAAAAAAAAACATTTTGGCCCACTGCAGTTTGCGACCCCTACTTTGAATACCAATGCCTTAGAGCCACAGTAGGCATTTACAGTCCTAGGGCTTTCCTATAGGCTTAGTCAAATCTCTCTAGGGAATGTGGATAGTGGTTTATAGCTGTCTCTGGTGAATGTGGCTAGTGGTTTGTGAAAGAGTTGCCAGTTACTTCCAGGTCAGAGGTCAGTGTGAACGTGTGATTCAAGTTGGACTTTAGCCACTTTAGCTCACATTGCAGCTAATTCTAATAAAGCCTCTCAACTTCCTGTCCTCACATACCCTACCCAGTCTACCCCTTACTTTAATATGGATCTGTATCAATAGTGATGCATGAGGTACGAGTTACGTCAGTTTGCTCCAGATGTCGTGTTTGTTACGTTTCTCTGGACTTCCCCATTTTCTCATCAACAGATTTGAACAATCAGAAGCTTTTCACAAAGATGAGATGTTTTCCACCTCTCACTCTGAACTACAGTCCATCTGTTTTGGCTCTGTTCTGTGTTTGAAAAGGCTCTTTCACACACTCTGATTGGCTTAACTGGAAACTGGACTTGGACACTGTCATATCACTTTTGATTTGTCATATTGTGTTCTGTGGATTTGTCGTAATAGAAGCATCCCACTGGGCACAGATGTCAATTCAACATTGAAATGACGTGGAAACAGCGCTGATTCAACGAGTGTGTGTCTAGTGGGATTTGCCTTTCATGTGTTCACATTTTGGCAATGTTGCAGTTATAAAGGTCAGCCGTTATATTATTTAAGTACATGCCAGTCAACTACAGTGAAATCATTTTGAAGTGCAAAATTCAATGAAAACTGGGCCATATTCATTAGGCAGCAAACCAAAGAAATGGGCTGAAACGAACATCTCCAATAAGAAATTTCAATTTTCGTTCTCTGCTCCAAAACAATTTGGTGCGTTTTTATACGGTGTGCTCTAATGAATACAACCCAGGTGTTCTCGATCCTTTCAAGTCAAAACCATTATTCCATTATTCTTGTCACTCAGGTAATGTTCATAGGTGACTCCACTAACCGGGGGATGATGTACTTCCTGATGGAGCGGGTCAACTCTAGTCTGGAGGACTGGGGCAAGGCCCACGACAGCCTGATCTATCGCAATGTCAATCAGGGACACACACACGTCTCCTACTCCTACTACCCCCAGTTCTGGCTGGAGCAGAGCCACAGACCCACCTTCCAGAGGGCCCTGGAACAGCTCATACTGAGGTGAAGGAGAGGGGGAGTCTGGGTGGGTCGATGGGTGAGGGTTGGCGTTAGCGCCCCTGCTGCACTACAGTATGTCCTGTAATCACTGCAGTCTACTCATCAGCTGTTAGATTGGCATCAAGAAGCCATATCTATGCAGAAGCCATTTTGGCTCTTAGCTCCCATAGACACTTGAAGCCCTGTCCCCCCATATGGAGAGGAAGCCTTAATCAGTTGCTGTGATCAAAGGGCCGGGGGCTGCGTTTAAGAGTCATGTGTTAGGAGTCGTGTCACAGTGTAATTTAACACAGCAGGTCTCCCATCCACGACTCTCTCTTGCCCCTAAAATCACTACATTCCAGGTTTTGTGTGTGTGTGTGTGTGTGTGTGTGTGTGTGTGTGTGTGTGTGTGTGTGTGTGTGTGTGTGTGTGTGTGTGTGTGTGTGTGTGTGTGTGTGAGAAAGCAGAAGCACGTTGTCAGCATGTGTGCCTATGCCTGTTCAATAGATATAGTCCTACTGCCGAGCTGATGTCTTTTTGACCTTTGATCCCCCCCGAAGATCACGACCCCTGGAGAACTCCCGTCAGACTGTGCTGGTGGCAGGAGGTGTCCAGTGGCTCAACACCAACCACCTGAGGATCATGAGAGAAGTGCTGGGGAGGTAAGCCCACTGTTGCATACACTCTGTGGCAAACGCCCTTCCTGACGCCGTTCAGGAATTAGCAACTGCTCAATTAAATCTATTCACTGGCCAAGAATAGACCTCATTACCCACCTCTCTCCTCCAGGGAAGGGCTACAGGATATCATGGTGGTGGTGAAGTCTCTGGGCATGGGCTTCCATCTCCCTGTGGACGGCATCCGCTCTCTCTCACTGGTAGGTCCATCCTCCTCTTTGTGTGCATTCAGTTTCACTCTTGGTGTCTCCTCCTCAACTCTTTTCTCTGTTTGACTGCTCTGGTTCTCTCTCTGAATCTCTCTCTTTCTCACTCTCTCTCGTTCTTCCTCTCTCTCTTTCCCCCTCAGCTTCTCTCTTCACTCAAATTATTTTTCCACGCTGTTAATTTTACTGCTTATCTGTTAAATTTTTTAAAAGGCACTGCTTAGTCACCTGGTGGATAGCCCTTTGCCCGTGCTGTGTGTATTTATCTAAAACATTATTGGCTAATAGTCCATGGCTTCCAACATGCTGACTGGTCCAACATCAGCAGTTGCACCTGTTCAACAGCAATTACAACTCATTCAATTCAAAGTTAAGTTATACTTCAGATGTGTTGCAATAGGGGCCTCAGAGAACTGTACAAAAATGTTATGGCTACGATATGCGATTACTTCTTTGCTGTCTTACTTTAACTTGCCCAGAGAGGAGTACAGGAGCTATACAGAGAGAACAGCAACATCATCACCGCCGCAAAGCACCATGGGTATGAGGTCATAGACACATTCAGCGTCACCATGGGCCGCTACAAAGAGTTCCTGCAGGGACAGTGCGCCTGCCATTTTCATGAGGTAACGCCCCCCCCCCCTCAACCCGCCTTCACCCTTGTCTAAAAAACGACAGTAACCCTAAGTTCTCGCCCCACCCTGATTGAAACAGTGTGTATCACCTTGAACGTCCTAATTCAGCATGTTCATTTTGTTTATCATAGTTTATATTAATTCTCAGTATTTGCTTATCTACCAGTCAGTTATTCAAATCACAGCACAATGTTATCAACACTATAACACAGGTATCGTATGTCTCTCTCTGGATACAGTAATTGATACCAATTATAACTAATGGTTTGTCTAAACCTCAGTGGCCAGGGAGCACAGCTAGATCCACAGCAAACTCTTTCCCCGAGGACTCCCTCTCCCTCTCCGACTGTAATATCTGAAATAACTTCATTATGTATACTTGCTATTTATGTTCGCGCACACGCCGATTTTCCAGGAGGGAATCTTTGGGCTTAAATAATCCGGGGCTTTGGCCCTATGGAGGATCCAAATAGCGAACAGCCATTTTCTGGGCCCAGAGGAAATCGGTTCTTATGTCCTCTTGATTGAACAATCCCCATCCATGTCAGGGAGCTTTCTAGAAGGAAATCCTGCTGTAACACACATACACACACACTCCCCTTCTCCCCCCTCTCCACCTGCCTGTAAAAAGAACAGTCACTTGTTTTAATTCAGCTATAAAATTGTCCATGGATTGGTTAATCAGTAATTAGCCGTTAGGCTGGGTTTTATTGGGCAGTAAAGCACCACGTTGGTAGCAGCTGGGCCCCAGGGCACTTGTGAAGTGGTTTCGGGCATATGTACATGTGCCTCCCCTGCCCCTCCATACCCCCGCCCATCCCCTCCCAGTTCATATGGGTCTTTAAGTGGCGACAGAATTTCCCAAAAGGAAGCCAGAAGGAAGAATGGGACACATGAATGGAGTAATGTCTAACCCAAACCCTGCGGGGATGGACAGGGTTTCTGTTATGTCAGGATTTAGGTTAGGCTTGGATTGTTCCTGTGTGATTTATATTAGAGGAACCCCAGACTGTGACGATGGGTTTCCACTCTGTTCTGTTCCGTGAACCCCCAGGCAACGTTAGCTAGCCTCCGGTAGTAAAGTCAGTTCTGGCCATGGTCTAGTTACCTAGTTACAGTATAATATCAGTATGTAGATGTTGTGTTAGAGGTGAGGTGTTGACGTGGTTCTCCTCGCTGTGTTCCTTGAAGGTTGAAAAGCTGCCGTTCTCCAAGGCTCCCCTGCACAGGAAGATGAAGCACCTTCGACACGGCGAGGAACCTGGGACTGGAACCAGTGGAACTGGAACCGGGTACAGTGATCAGCCTACCCTGCAGCACCAGGACCAGTGGGGGGGGTCTAACTCCTCCACCTATCACGTGAGAGGAGCGGTGAACCAGGTGTACTCGCAGATTCTGCTGAGCAGACTGTGTGTGAGAGACACGGGAAACTAGACCCAGCCCTCACCACCACAGACTGTGTGTGTGCCTGCGTGCTTGTGTCCTTGCTTACTAATGTGCGTGCGTGTGTGTGTGTGTGTGTGCGCGTATCCATACCAGCGTCTCTCTAATGAATGAGAGCTCATCCCATCCAGGAAGTGCTGAAGTAACAGGAGAGTCCTGACTGGTCAGCCGTGAGACAGACATCACCACTGTCTGTCACACAGACCTCCTCTGATTGGCCCACGCACTGCCCCCCGTCCCCCCCTCTCCGTCCGTCCGTCATGTGACTGCTACCTCTGCTAGGTAAAGGTTTCCAGATGGTCGAAGAGGACGCTCGCTGGCCGACCGCCAAAAGACGAGGGACGCAGCTGGAGAAAGACAAAAGAAGAGAGCGAGAGTGACTGTCAAAGGAGTGTGTCGTGTGCACATCCCAAATGTAAGCCTTGCTCTCCCACCAACCGACAATGCTCCCTCAACGCTCCAGCACAAACCCTTACAATTGTATGGTTTTATAGTTGTGGAAACGTTGTTGAAATGTTGTACAGCATTGTTTCCCAATCCTTTCCTCGGGTACCCCCCGGCTATTCCATGTGTTTGATGTATTCCAGAGCTAGCACACCTGATTCAGATTCAACTGGTCAACTAATCAGGTGAGCTAGTTGAGGGCCACAACAACATTGTGAAACGTCTGGGGGTCTCCGAGGGGAGGTTCAAGATTTTTGATGTGTGCCTTTGATGCCTTTATGCATCAGGAAAGCCTATCTCTCACCATTGGAGGGACGTCTGGGTATCCAGCTATTCCTCCTCATATACAGTACCTCATACATCCGCGTGTCCTGTTGACACCACAACGTATTCTATTCTATGCCAAAGATATGACGAAAGCTGAGCTATTCTTCAAGTGAATGTCTTATGTATGATTTTCTTATATTTCTATATATTTTTCTACAGATGTTTATTCGTGCCTATAATGTTGATAACCAGTATATAATGTTTTACACACAGCATATTGTTTACATGCTAATGAAGGACTGGTGTAATGTATGCTATGGATCTATATATATATATATATATTGTCTGATCTGTCCTCTGTTCATTTGTATGGAGGGAACTGAGCTGGTGAAAATGAAGGTAATTGTAACACACACACACGAGTGGAAACTACCTGCTTACCTCTGTTTAGGGGTCCTATGGAACATTGATAGCAAACCTAATCTTTTGATTCAGTGATTTTGAAGGAAAACAGAAAGACATATTTGCTTAATGCTAAATATTATCAACACTATTCATTTATTTTTAAAGAACTATCCTCAAATGGCACTAACTTCAGCTTTGCGTTTCCAGATGGTATATATAAGTTATTCCATTACAACATTAAAGTATATATTTTCTTAACTTAACTTTGTGTCCAGAAACTATTTTCTGAAAGCATGAAACTGTGTTTTGAAAGTTCCACAAAGCACTAGCTTGTAAACAATTAGGATGTTGGCCTCGCATATTTCCCCTTTAAATTGTGCACCATATGAGGATAAGCCTGTGCATGCTGTTTGCGCACAGTATTAGACAAATCCTTTAATAACAGTCATCATCACAATTCAACCATGCAGGGGTATGAAGCCGTGTGATGCTCTGAGGAAGGTGGGCAGAGGCTCTCTTTTGTTTTCCTTCTGCGTTTTGTAATTTCCTTCGTGCCACCAAGACCTGAGCATCATCTCTATCAGCTGGTTTAGAAGAACACCTCTTTGTACCTCTATTTAACTAGGAAAGTCCGTTAAGAACAAATTATTATTTATAATAACGGCCTAACCCGGACTCCTAATCACTTCCGGTTGGTATACAGCCTAGAATCGAACCAGGGTCTCTGACGCCCCTAGCACTGAGATGCAGTGCCGTAGACCGCTGCGCCACACAGGAGCCCTTAATAATTAGGGAGACACATTTTCAATTAGGCTATAACTGTGCTATAATAAAATGAATATCAGTGTAATGTGGTTGAACTCCGTCTGGCGCGTAACGAGCCCTGTCTGACTCCCCTTTGCAGTCATGTGCCGCTAATCCGACACATCCAATCACCCTACCCACTGCGTGATCTGGGCAGAGATCGAGCAACACGATCGAGAAGTCAAACTAATGTTGATTTAAATACAGGCCTAACTCGTGTTTGAGGTCGACGTACTGTTAGGGCCTTATTCCAGAGAGTTATTAGTCTATTTTATTTAGGCCTACTTACACTGACAATGGTGTGTTCAAATATGTAGCCAATGCCTATCTAAAGAACGTTATACACACGGTTATATGACCGCATAATAATGTAATACAATGTAGCGATATATTGAAAATATATCCATATTTGTTTAAAACCATTGTTTTATAGTTTCTAGATCAAATAAAGGGAACGCATACAAAGTGAAGTGCATGCCTAAAGTGTTTCAAATTGAATGGTCTTGTGCGACATTTGGCTAAATAACAGCATTGAGTGGGCGAGGGATAGAATAAGGTAGATGCAACAAGTCTCGATCAAAATGAAGGTTAATGTAAAATGTTATAAACAAAGGCTTGTCTTTGGGGCACATGTAACCGCCCTGAAGACGGTGGGCCTGCCGCCTGGGTTGTTGTCGCGCCAAGGAGGAATGATGGACTCTGCCCCGCACTGCGATTCATTCCGAACTCTGATGTCAAATTTCAGGCAGACCATTCACTCTGCACTGTTTTAGTCCGGGAATTTGAAAGGCTTGGGAGGGTTGTGACATTTCTGGGGGCTGAGTAGACCTCACCTCGTCTGCCCCATACAGCCCCGTCTAATATACTAAACAGAAAGCTGGTCAGTCAACCCTTTTAAAAATGTCCTTAAAATGTCGAAAATGCTCGCTGACTGTACAATAAACATCACGTTTATTATTCAGGAAAAGGCAAAGAACTCAACAGTGATTGAAAATATTTACTCAAACTTAATTGGTTACTCAATGGGCAATGTGGTTGTAATTGTCGTTGCATTTGAATCAAGGCTTTGATCATTTAAACTATACATTTAAATGGCAAAATTAGATTATATACATTCTAAACCTAACGAATATTACACAATTCACGAGCACGGAAAAAAAATGTTTGACTCGGAGGATGATTTCGATGTGTTGAAATCATGAGGACATTTTCTCTAACTGTAGATTTATATGAATCTTAAAAAAGGAAACCATTGCATTTGCAATCAATAAATATGATTATAGATCAAATATATAAATTCGTTTGTCATAGTTGGAATTAAATTGGTATTAAATTCAAAACCAGGCCTTGTTTATCATGAAATAATTGTTGTGTATGAGATAATCTATTGTATTATAAATATCTCATGCACTCACGTCACTCAAGGTTTCGTATCAAGGAATCTTTCGGTGAAAAATGATATTCGCCTGACATGATTAGGTTTACAGCGCTTGAGTGAAGTGACCAATATAAAGAAGTGTTCTGCTGACTTTTGTTCTTCCTTCCAACTTCTCGGTCATTACTAGTTACCACAGTCACAAAGTCATAAACCCCGCCTATTTCTACAATTGATCTTCTTAACTTTTGATTCTAAACCTAACCTTAACCTTAATCACATTGATAACATTATTCCTAACCCTAACCCCAAATTAAGACCAAAAAGTACATTTGGTTTTCATACATATTTACCATGGGCTATAGCCAATTTGGACTTTGGATGTGTTATCTATCTAGTGGAACCCCACCTTCTCTCATGCCAAACGTTTTGCTTAGTTCCTGTCAGTGCCATCTGCTGCATGCGTTTTTCTTTGCGGGTCCGTCCAATTAGCGCGTAGGATATGCGCGTCTGCTGAATATTAATACACGGGTGCGCCAATCCGAGCCTGGGAGCGCGCTTTTCAGAGACGCTCTGTGTGGGTTCTCCCAGTCCAGGATAAAACTGTTTGTCTGCGTTTTGGGGAACACCGTCGGGAACTTATTTTATCACCCATCCAACTGTCGGCTACTAGCCGCCGAGCCACATGATTAGAATCACCATCTCTCTCTCCCCGTGGATGTTTTTTTTACTGAATTGCTCGAGATAACCACGGATTGAGGATTATTTCTGTTAGGGTCCTATGCTGTGGGACTAGCATGAGACAGAGCCCAGCACCGATCCAGCGCTCCATGGACATACCCTTCCCCAGTGCCCGGGAGGCCAGTCAGCTTCTGTAAATGAGGTGGCCATGGAGAGAAGAAGCGGCTGTGGAGTACATCAGATCTGCTTTCTGTTTCTCTTACTGTTTTCACTGTATCCTGTCTGCTGTCGAGCCAGTTGGATGTAAGTATATTTCATTGCTTGTGATTTAAGCTTGGCTTTTTTGTGAAATTGCACCATTTTGTTTATGCATGAAATACGATTCCGTTTGGGGCTGAATGGGGTTTAGAAAGTAACGTACTTTCTCCTCTGCTTGCTTTGTGTCTCAGGTGGTTGGGAATAACCTCCGTGGGAGTACCAGAGAAGCTGGGCTGCGCCAATCTCCCGCTGACGCACAAGCAGAAGGACCTGTGCAAGAGAAAGCCCCATCTCCTGCCAAGCATCAAGGACGGCGCGCGCATCGGCATCGCTGAGTGCCAGACGCAGTTCGAGCACGAGCGTTGGAACTGTTCTACCGCCAAAGAGCTCTCTGTGTTCGGCTACGAGCTAACCAGTGGTAAGGACAGGCGGTTTAAATACTCGTTTTAATAGACATAAAACAATAGGGTGCTTTGTGCCCCGCTGGCAAAAAATCGCGTGCACTTTTATGTGCTATTGATAATGTTCTTTTTGATTGGGTTTAATTTGGAAAATTAGACTATATTTTGGGTGCATCTATTATAATGGTCGTATTCCATATTCCGATATTTAATATGTGTGCCCACATCATTTGGTATTTGACCGTTTAAGGCAATTGTTATATAAAAACAGTCCCTCAATTGTCTTTCTGTTTGATAGTGCCTCAAAAAGAAGCACGTCTTCCATTTTCCATAACTCTTTATTCGGTTTGAGTCATGAAAATGGTTTGAGTCATGAAAATGTTTAATGTTGGCCAGGGAGGGGACGTGATTTGATTTGCCCACTCGTGCAGCTGTATGCCCTATGGGGCGAGAGAGAGAAAGAACATGTGCGCACATCTGTTTCGGTTTAACCGTCCAAACACAGCATTTAACCACGGTCAAGTGTGGTCTTTGAACAGAGAACCCCTACTCCCCTCTGGTGCAGAAACCAGCCGGGATTATCCTAATTAGGAGATTCATGGTCGACATGTAACATAAGAGCACCGTTTCTTTGTTTTTAGAGATAGCGTTCCAGAAATCTGTTTCCATGCAGATTTCAAAGATGGTTAAGAGTCAGCGCATGTTTTAGCTATCAACATTTTAGTTTCACATGAAGCTCATTCTTCTAAATTCCTCTCTATCCTTGTTGCACCCTGTCACATGCCATCTATCAACTTTCATCAATCAACCCAGACGAAAAACATCGGAGAAAAAACTGACCATATCGATTATGTTGATTTAGGCCTATGCATAATACAATGGGATGGAAATGCATAGATGTAGCCTATGTCCGGACTCGTACCATCAACTGTAAAAACGTATGATCTGCTGTTTGACCACGGATGTCTTGTCTTCGTGTTCTAAAAATGGGAACTTGATCTAATCGGACTCGGAGACAATCTTCTTGTTGGGTTAGGGCGCAGCAAGAAAGGTTTATAATATAATGCAGCCCAGATAACCTAAATAACCGCAATTGTCATTTGTTTGAATGATCAAACCTTCATAGTGCCAAACTCAAATTTGAAGTGGTGATTTCTTGTTGTTCCATGGAGGAAAGGCTTTTGGGTCAACCTGTGGCTTGGACCTCTAATTTACGTTTGAACCTTGATTGACAGCAAAGATAGACTATGTATGACCTTTTCAACACCATGTCATTCTTAGAAGCTGCACTCTCTGAATCATTACAAGTGATGTCACCAGGTGTCATTATGTTTCTGTTCCATCCAGACGATTCTGCATATTTTAGAGGTTTGTCTATCAAGCCCTTTCCATAAACTGTACATCTTTAGTAGTCTACCCATTAAACATGCACTTGGGTTAACATTTTTTCAGCCTTCGTTCATTACAGGACAATCTAATGTTTCTGTCCGGCGGTCAGATTTCCAGATGGCCTTACAAGTGACGGTGATACCGGTTTGATCCAACATGTTCTAAGTCTCTCTCTGAGCCAGAGCTGTCTGTCCTCACTCAGGGTCTACTGTGGCCCCTAACCTGTGAAGTGTAACCCAACGCCCCCTCCCCCACACACAGGGCCCCCCCTCCCCCACACACAGGGCAGGACAGTTCCCATGGGGCTATGTGTCTGCTCAACTCACATCTCACATGTATCCCTCCAGAGCAAAGATGTATTATACGACCACAATGGATGGAAGTTGTATGGATATCTAGGCCTGTGCTACTGAGATGCACGGAAGTTATATGGATATCTAGGCCTGTGCTACTGAGATGCACGGAAGTTGTATGGATATCTAGGCCTGTGCTACTGAGATGCACGGAAGTTGTATGGATATCTAGGCCTGTGCTACTGAGACACACGGAAGTTGTATGGATATCTAGGCCTGTGCTACTGAGACACAAGGAAGTTGTATGGATATCTAGGCCTGTGCTACTGAGATGCACGGAAGTTGTATGGATATCTAGGCCTGTGCTACTGAGATGCACGGAAGTTGTATGGATATCTAGGCCTGTGCTACTGAGACACGCGGAAGTTGTATGGATATCTAGGCCTGTGCTACTGAGACACACGGAAGTTGTATGGATATCTAGGCCTGTGCTACTGAGATGCACGGAAGTTATATGGATATCTAGGCCTGTGCTACTGAGATGCACGGAAGTTATATGGATATCTAGGCCTGTGCTACTGAGACACACGTAAGTTGTATGGATATCTAGGCCTGTGCTACTGAGATGCACGGAAGTTGTATGGATATCTAGGCCTGTGCTACTGAGACACACAGAAGTTGTATGGATATCTAGGCCTGTGCTACTGAGACACACGGAAGTTATATGGATATCTAGGCCTGTGCTACTGAGATGCATGGAAGTTATATGGATATCTAGGCCTGTGATACTGAGATGCACGGAAGTTGTATGGATATCTAGGCCTGTGCTACTGAGACACACGGAAGTTATATGGATATCTAGGCCTGTGCTACTGAGACACACGGAAGTTATATGGATATCTAGGCCTGTGCTACTGAGACACACGGAAGTTGTATGGATATCTAGGCCTGTGCTACTGAGATGCACGGAAGTTGTATGGATATCTAGGCCTGTGCTACTGAGATGCACGGAAGTTGTATGGATATCTAGGCCTGTGCTACTGAGATGCACGGAAGTTACATGGATATCTAGGCCTGTGCTACTGAGATGCACGGAAGTTGTATGGATATCTAGGCCTGTGCTACTGAGATGCACGGAAGTTGTATGGATATCTAGGCCTGTGCTACTGAGATGCACGGAAGTTGTATGGATATCTAGGCCTGTGCTACTGAGATGCACGGAAGTTATATGGATATCTAGGCCTGTGCTACTGAGATGCACGGAAGTTCTAATGCTAGAATTGTGCCATTTTCCTCTGTCTGAAGTGTTATTGGCTGAAAGTTGTGGCAGTGGAATATTTTCAGAATCCACCCAATGCCTTCTTTAGAGGTCCACAGCCACTGTTAGAGCTCCACAGCCACTGTTAGAGCTCCACAGCCACTGTTACACGATAATCCATGCTTACATTTGCCCTTCCGACAAACTCTTTTCATTGACTCTGACAGGGACCAAGGAGACGGCGTTTATCCACGCGGTGATGGCGGCTGGGCTGGTCCAGGCAGTGACGCGCTCTTGCAGTGCAGGCAACATGACGGAATGTGGCTGTGACACCAGCCTGCAGGGCACAGGCTCGCCCAGCGAAGGGTGGCACTGGGGCGGCTGCTCAGACCATATCCAGTACGGTACATGGTTCAGCAGGAAGTTCATAGATAATGCAGTGAAGAATATGTCCTCAGCCAGGGGAGGGGATGCACTGCTCACCATGAACCAGCACAACAGTGAAGCCGGGAGACAGGTGAGACGCGACACACACAGACCCAACCCACACACCCAATCATTGAGGGCGAAGAACACTTACAGAGCATGTACAACACACAGACAGTGTACAGAACAGCAATGAAGTTTGATTAGACACAATACACCCTATAACAAAACACACACATCCACAACCTAGCTAGAGAGAGTATTTTATAGTGAACACAGTTTTTTTTACGTTTTTTTTTTACCCCTTTTTTCTCCCCAATTTCATGGTATCCAATTGTTGTAGTAGCTACTATCTTGTCTCATCGCTACAACTCCCATACGAGCAACGAAGGTTGAAAGTCATGCGTCCTCCGATACACAACCCAACCAGCCGTACTGCTTCTTAACAGAGTGCGCATCCAACCCAGAAGCCAGCACCCTTGGTTAGCGCTCACTGCGCCCAGCCCGCCACAGGAGTCGCTGGTGCGCGATGAGACAAGGACATCCCTACCGACCAAGCCCTCCCTAACCTGGACGACGCTAGGCCAATTGTGCGTCACCCCACGGACCTCCCGGTCGCGGCCGGTTACGACAGAGCCTGGGCGCGAACCCAGGGACGTGGGATGGCACAGCTGGTGCTGCAGTACAGCGCCCTTAACCACTGCGCCACCCGGGAGGCCTCGTGAACACAGTTGTTAAGGGTACTCTGGGCAATATGAATAGGGCTCATGGGAGCTATAACTCAAGTTGTCAAGACTAGCAGGTGTAGGGTTCATTGTGTCTGAATGAATGACTGATATGACAGTACTAATCTAGCACCATGAAAGGAATCCTACTGTAACTATTATAGTTATGGGTTTCGTTCACCATATGGGGTTGGAGAGGAGTTAGGACCAAACCATTCAGTGGGTAATAGATTTTATGACACACTGTTAAAAATACTCTCAGGAGACGTTCTAGGAATTGTGTGTGTCTGTGTGTGTGCGTGCGTGCGTGCATGCGTACTCAGACGGGACAGAAGGAGAGAGGGGAAAGAAAGTGTAACATCCTCGATGATGTGAGTTAATGGGTGAGGCGTGACAGCGTGACTAATGAATGTTCAAGCAGACACCAGGCCATCTAAATTGTAGCAACGGTCATCAAAATTGTTAAAAAGTTTTAAAAACAATTCTAATAAATGCAACAGTTGGACAATGGATGAAGATACTCCAAACGTTTTGAAATGTTGTAATCCATCAGATATTGACTTAATTATAGCATATCAAATCAAATCACATTTATTTATATAGCCCTTCGTACATCAGCTGATATCTCAAAGTGCTGTACAGAAACCCAGCCAAAAACCCCAAACAGTAAGCAATGCAGGTGTCGAAGCACAGTGGCTAGGAAAAACTCCCTAGAAAAGGCCAAAACCTAGGAAGAAACCTAGAGAGGAACCAGGCTATGAGGGGTGGCCAGAGATTGTAACAGAACATGGCCAAGATGTTCAAATGTTCATAAATTACCAGCATGGTCAAATAATAATAATCACAGGCAGAACAGTTGAAACTGGAGCGGCACGGCCAGGTGGACTGGGGACAGCAAGGAGTCATCGTGCCAGGTAGTCCTGAGGCATGGTCCTAGGGCTCAGGTCCTCCGAGAGAGAGAAAGAAAGAGAGAATTAGAGAGAGCATACTTAAATTCACACAGGACACCGGTTAAGACAGGAGAAGTACTCCAGATATAACAAACTGACCCTAGCCCCCCGACACATAAACTACTGCAGCATAAATACTGGAGGCTGAGACAGGAGGGGTCAGGAGACACTGTGGCCCCATCCGATGATACCCCAGGACAGGGCCAAACAGGAAGGATTTAACCCCACCCACTTTGCCAAAGCAAAGCCCCCACACCACTAGAGGGATATCTTCAACCACCAACTTACCATCCTGAGACAAGGCCGAGTATAGCCCACAAAGATCTCTGCCACGGCACAACCCAAGAGGGGGCGCCAACCCAGACAGGAAGATCACATCAGTGACTCAATCCACTCAAGTGACGCACCCCTCCTAGGGACGGCGTGGAAGAGCACCAGTAAGCCAGTGACTCAGCCCCTGTAATAGGGTTAGAGGCAGAGAATCCCAGTGGAAAGAGGGGAACCGGCCAGGCAGAGACAGCAAATAAAACATTTTACTGGCACAGACAAATAATGAATGGAATTCAGGGATTTTGGTGGGAGATTTAGGTATAGGCCACTCAGGAACGTTCAATGTTGTCCTGGTAAGTAACTCAGTGTATATTTGGCCTTGCGTTTTAGGTTATTGTCCTGCTGTTAGGTGGATTTGTGTCTGTTGGAAAGCAGCCTGAACCAGGTTTTCCTCTAGGACTTTGCCTGTGCTTAGCTCTATTCCTTTCCTTTTTATCCTAAAAAAAACTCCCTAGTCCTTGCCGATGACAAGCATACCCATAACATGACCCCCACCAAACATAATGCCTTGTATTCAGGACAGAATATGTATTTATTTCCCACATTTCATTTTGGAACTGGTTTAAAATCACCATTGGCCTCAAGGTGAAACCCCTGCGCGGTTTCATTCCTCTCCGGCAACAGAGTTAGAAAGGTAGTGACTGGGTGTATTGATACACCACCCAAGTGTAATGAATAACTTCACCATGCTCAAAGGGATATTCAATGTGAGCTTTAATTATCTTTTTTTATCTACCAATAGGTGCTCTTTGCGAGGCATTGGAAAACATCCCTTCTCTTTGTCGTTGAGTCTGTGCTTGAAATTCCCTGCTTGATTGTGGGACATTACAGATAATTGAATGTATGGGGTACAGAGATGGGGTAGTCATTACAAAATAATGTTGGAACACCATTCTTGCACACAGAGTTAGTCAATGCAACTTTTTCTCTGAAATGTTTAGGCTTGCCATAAGAAAGGGGTTTGAATACTTATTGACTCAAGACATTTCAGCTTCTCATTTTTTAAATTAATTAGTCAAATTAAAGGGTATTATTAGTGTATCAGTGACAAAAAAATCTAAATTGTATCAATTTTAAATTAAGGCTGTAACTTAACCAAATGTGGAAAAAGTTAAGGGTCTGTGAATACTTTCTGAAGGCACTGTATACATTCTATTAGTTTATCAGGTATTTTTAAATATAAATACACAGGCTGTATAAATTAATACATTAACATAATGGAGTGGAAGAGGGCTGTATACCCTACCTGCACCCACCTGCGCTGTCTAGACTGCCTAATTAATTACTGTTAATGTCACATACTCTTGCATAATTCAACAAGTGTGCAGGATACCCACGGATAAAAAAAAAAAAACGCTTGGCTCTAGATTATGCCTATCTAAACGTACTTTACATGGTTTGTGAGATCAGACATATCACTATAATCCGAGTGTTCATATTCGGGACTTGCTTTCATTTCAGCGCATCTATTTTGTAAACATTTCAACCGTATTAAATTATTAGTTTTTTTGAATTCCACAAAAAATGAACAGCCATCAAAATAAAGCCATCTTTCTCGTCTTTCTTGTCGTGTACAGTACGTGTCGAGACGTGCGTTAAATCCCAGACAAAGCTTTAGTGTTGTTATATATTCAACGGTAAGACAATGTATTCCATTGAGCAGTGGTGGAAAAAGTACCCAATTGTCATACTTGAGTAAAAGTATAGATACTTTAATAGAAAGTTACTCAAGGAAAAGTGAAAGTCATCCAGTAAAAAACATACTATAGTAAAAGTCAAAGTATTTGGTCCTAAATATACTTAAGTATCAAAAGTACATGTAATTGATCAAATATTCCTATGTATCAAGAGTAAAAGTATAAATCATTTCATATTCCTTAAATTATGCAAAGCATACAGCACCATTTTCTTGGTTTGAAAATGTACGGATAGCCAGGGGCACACTCCAACACTCAGACCTAATTTACAAACGATGCATTTGTGTTCAGTGAGACAGCCAGATCAGAGGCAGTAGGGATGACCACGTATTGTCTTGATAAGTATGTGAATTGGACCATTTTCCTGTCCTGCTAAGCATTTCAAATGTAACGAGTACTCCTTCAGTACTTTATGCTACTGCCATTGAGCCTATTTCAGCCATGACCGGAGTGTGTTTTACAGGTCATTTCAACCATTTCCGCCGTCGTAACGTTAACGGGGGGGGGGGGGGGGGACGTCAGGCACAAGGAAGAGTGTGAAGCAGGAGTAAAATGAGAGCAATCAATCCGGACAAGAGGGTTTTGCACCCATCAAACACTAGAAATAGATGGCTGAAAAAGATCCTCAGGTGGGCGGGGCATGCGCGTTACCGTTCAATGTCATTCACTAAGACACACTTACAGGGTCCCTCTCTTATCTACTAGCCACTGTCAAGAGGAGAGGGCTTCACTACTAGAGAGGGATGTGGACACAATGGTAGCAGTGTATCTGTTTACTGAAACACATACTTTTGCCACACACACACACACACACGCACTGCCTTTCCAACTAAACTGAACCAACAGGGAAGAGGGAGTGGGAGAAGAGGTGAAAAAGAGGTGAAATTTGTTGGCTCTTCTGGGGTCATCCTAAATCCAATGAGCCCTGGGGTTTGTGGTCATAAGAAAATGTCTCCTCAATCTCTCAGTTTAAACTGTGAAGGACAGTTTATCTTTTTGTTCCAGTTGTACACAGCACCCAGGGAGTCTATTGTGTCAGAGTTAGAAGTAGAATGCACAAACCTCAGGACTCATGTTACAGTCCCAGTCCAAGATCCAGCATTCAGAACAATAGATTGTGATTTTGCTCAAAACATTCCCACAGCGTTTGTGTAAACAAAAGGCAGTCTCTATCAAACACAGTTCTGGCATCGAGTCCGTCGTAACATTTACAATGTTGTAATTCTTAGTGTTGTAAGTCTGTTGTAATTCCTAACACCATCCTCTCCATCGTTTGCCTTTTCAGGCTGTCGCCAAGACGATGGCCACCGACTGCCGTTGCCACGGCGTGTCGGGCTCGTGTGCCGTCAAGACGTGCTGGCGCACCATGGCGTCGTTCGAGCGCGTGGGCAACTTCCTGAAGGAGCGCTATGAGGGAAGCGTGCAGGTGCTGGACCGTTCCAAGAGGAAGGTGAGGAGGAAGGAGAAGGACCAGCGACGCGTGCCCATTGGGAAGGAAGAACTTATCTTCCTCAACAAGTCTCCTAACTACTGTCTGGAGGACCGGCGCTGGGGCGTGGCGGGCACTAGAGGGCGCCGGTGTAACCGCACCTCGGCCGGCCCCGACGGGTGTAACCTGCTCTGCTGCGGTCGAGGGTATAATACACACGTGGTTCGCCACGTAGAGAGGTGCGAGTGTAAGTTTGTGTGGTGTTGCTATGTGAGGTGTCAGAAGTGTGAGAGCATGAATGACATGCACACGTGTAAATAGGGAGAGGGAGGCAGGCGATGGCACACACAAACACACTCACACTGTCCCCAATGAGAGACTAAAAGACTCCCCCCATCATTCCTCTCTCCCATGGACAAGGGGGGGGGGGGGGCAACCCTCCATCTCAACTCTCAGGAAGATGGTATTTATAATACACCACACCATCAGAGGTGGACAAAGACAGTGGAAAATAGTTGACTTTGATTGGCCTATTAGGGCCCAGCCTTGTAGGAGGCTATCCAATGGGACAGGAGTTCCACAGTGTTTCAGAGGCTTGAGGATCCACACACTCTGACTACCAAACATGGACATCTTCATGATTTACTCAAGAGTAGAAATGAGCCACAAAACTCAATGATAAAAACAAACCGAACTTTGATGAAAGTTAAAACCTCACCTCTTCAAGTCTTCAAATGGACTCGGTGAATGATGTGTAAGTGGAGAACAAAGGGACCAAAAAGTGCCTGTAGGGGGGCGGCATCCCAGTCCTGCTGGGCCGCAACAGTGTCATTACATTTCCAGCTCAGAACGAAGTCTCATATAGACAACTGCAGGCTAGAGCTATAGACAGTACAGGGATTGGGAAACCGTCAGAGGTTGCCATCTGTTGTGTCATTTCTGGGGCTCTCTTCCAGGCTAGGGAGTAAGGAGAGACCCATGGCTTTATGGTGATTGATGGTGGATAGGTTAGACTTATTCTTGTTGGAAAGCTTGCAGTATCAATGCATAGAAATACGTCTTGAAATAATCATTCAAATGCTTTGTATTTTTGGAATAAATTGCTAATGACTTCAAAAAATATATGGTACCATGACATTTTTATTTGATATATTTTGGAAAGGTTTCTTGAAATCTACAATATTTGTTTTTTACTATTCAGATTGGACAAGTCAGGGCAGGGTAAAGCGCCGGGTGCTTTGCCTGAGAATATGTCAGATGACGTAATATTTTTGTAAATGGTTTACATTTTGTAAATATTAAAGGATGCTGCGTCACACGATGAGTGTCTTAAGATTCAAGCCCATCCAATTCTCTCAGACATACAGGATGTGTTTGTCAAGCTGTACCACTTAATGTGTTGGTTTTCTGTTTGTCATCATTGTATTACCAAGGTCCTTTGTTATCCTTTTGCTGTCCGATCCACTTTTTCTCTATCCTGTGTTTGTGTTTGGATCCGAAACCAGCTATAAATGAAGGAATGCATCAATGGAACGGAGCAGTTTGTTCTCAGTAGACCCACTGACAGCAGGACCGTGGAGATGCTTGAGTTGGTTTCGGAGCATTCCTCTTGCTGTCTCTAAGAATTTAAGCCTATTCCGTCTCTTCCTCTCGTTTCCCCTCTCACTCTCTTCCCATTTTCAGTCTCTCTATTCCTTTACCCCTGTCCACCTCTCTCTCTCTCTCTCTCTCGCTTTCATTTTCCCTCTCTTGTTCTCTCTCTCTCCTGAATGAGAGGCTGTGCTATGTGAGAAGTGACGATGCTATGCTAAATACCGCGAGTGCTTTCTCTTAAAGAGCCTTTAAAAGTCTAGCGATACTGACCCTTAAATTTCCCTGAAGCGTCCAGCACTATGACTTGTTGGTGAGAGGAGAGGGGGGAAACCCAGACCTAAAGAAAGTGGGACGAGATGGAGGAGAGCAGTTGACGTGTGCCCGAAGCGCTCTGACCTCGAGGCTTTTCAGTCATGTTTTTGTTTTGAGGACTGCTTTCAGGAATCAGGTGCTCCAGTTACAAAATAAATGGAGGATTACGTATGTCTTACATCTCGCTGTCCTTTTTCAGTTAAATTAGTCCATTAAAGTGAGATACTAAGGACACAATTACATTTTAGTAGACACTCTTATCCAGAGCAATTTACAGTAGTGATGCAGAACAAATTATCCATGCTTTTGTCACTTCTATGTTAGACTACTGCAATGCTCTACTTTCCGGCTACCTGGATAAAGCACTAAATAAACGTCAGTTAGTGCTAAACACAGCTGCTAGAATCTTGACTAGAACCAAAAACTTTGATTATATTACTCCAGTGCTAGCCTCCCTACACTGGCTTCCTGTTAAGGCAAGGGCTGAATTCAATGTTTTACTGCTAACCTACAAAGCATTACATGGGCTTGCTCCTACCTATCTTTCCGATTTGGTCCTGCCGTACATACCTACACGTACGCTGTGGTCACAAGACGCAGGCCTCCTAACTCCCTAGAATTTCTAAGCAAACAGCTGGAGGCAGGGCTTTCTCCTATAGAGCTCCATTTTTATGGAAAGGTCTGCCTACCCATGTGAGAGACGCAGACTCGGTCTCAACCTTTAAGTCTTTACTGAAGACTCACCTCTTCAGTAGGTCATATGAATGAGTGTAGTCTGGCCCAGGAGTGTGAAGGTGAACGGAAAGGCACTGGAGCAACGAACCGCCCTTGCTGTCTCTGCCTGGCCGGTTCCCCTCTCTCCACTGGGATTCTCTGCCTCTAACCCTATTACAGGGGCTGAGTCACTGGCTTACTGGTGCTCTTCCATGCCGTCCCTAGGAGGGGTGCGTCACTTGAGTGGATTGAGTCACTGACGTGATCTTCCTGTCTGGGTTGGCGCCCCCCCTTGGGTTGTGCCGTGGTGGAGATCTTTGTGGGCTATACTCGGCCTTGTCTCAGGATGGTAAGTTGGTGGTTGAAGAAATATGTCTCGTGGTGTGAGGGCTGTGATTTGGCAAAGTGGGTGGGATTACAGTTGGGCAAAAAAGTATTTAGTCAGCCACCAAGTTCTCTCTCTTTAAGTTCTCCCACTTAAAAAGATGAGAGAGGCCTGTAAATTTTCATCATAGGTACACTTCTACTATGACAGACAAAATTAGAAAAAAAAATCCAGAACGTCACATTGTAGGATTTTTAATGAATTTATTTGCAAATTATGGTGGAAAATAAGTATTTGGTCAATAACAAAAGTTTATCTCAATACTTTGTTATATACCCTTTGTTGCCAATGACAGAGGTCAAAAGTTTTCTGTAAATCTTCACAAGGTTTTCACACACTGTTTCTGGTATTTTGGCCCATTCCTCCATGCAGATCTCCTCTAGAGCAGTGATGTTTTGGGGCTGTTGCTGGGCAACACAGACCTTCTCCAAAGATTTTATATGGGGTTGAGATCTGGAGACTCGCTAGGCCACTCCAGGACCTTGAAATGCTTCTTACGAAGCCACTCCTTCGTTGCCCGGGCGGTGTGTTTGGGATCATTGTCATGCTGAAAGACCCAGCCACGTTTCATCTTCAATGCCCTTGCTGATGGAAGGAGGTTTTCACTCAAAATCTCACGATACATGGCCCCATTCATTGTTTCCTTTACATGGATCAGTCGTCCTGGTCCCTTTGCAGAAAAACAGCCCCAAAGCATGATGTTTCCACCCCCATGCTTCACAGTAGGTATGGTGTTCTTTGGATGCAACTCAGCATTCTTTGTCCTCCAAACACAACGAGTTGAGTTTTTACCAAAAAGTTATATTTTGGTTTCATCTGACCATATGACCTTCTCCCAATCTTCTTCTGGATCATCCAAATGCTCTCTAGCAAACTTCAGACGGGCCTGGACATGTACTGGCTTAAGCAGGGGGACACGTCTGGCACTGAAGGATTTGAGTCCCTGGAGGTATAGTGTGTTACTGATGGTAGGCTTTGTTACTTTGGTCCCAGCTCTCTGTAGGTCATTCACTAGGTCCCCCAGTGTGGTTCTGGGATTTTTGCTCACCGTTCTTGTGATCATTTTGACCCCACGGGGTGAGATCTTGCGTGGAGCCCCAGATCGAGGGAGATTATCAGTGGTCTTGTATGTCTTCCATTTCCTAATAATTGCTCCCACAGTTGATTTCTTCAAACCAAGCTGCTTACCTATTGCAGATTCAGTCTTCCCAGCCTGGTGCAGGTCTACAATTTTGTTTCTGGTGTCATTTGACAGCTCTTTGGTTTTGGCCATAGTGGAGTTTGGAGTGTGACTGTTTGAGGTTGTGGACAGGTGTCTTTTATACTGATAACAAGTTCAGCAGGTGCCATTAATACAGGTAACAGGTGTGGTACATGAGTGGAGTACAGAGGAGCCTCTTAAAGAAGAAGTTACAGGTCTGTGAGAGCCAGAAATCTTGCTTGTTTGTAGGTGACCAAATACTTATTTTCCACCATAATTTGCTAATAAATTCATTAAAATCATACAATGTGATTTTCTGGATTTTTTTCCCCTCATTTTGTCTGTCATAGTTGAAGTGTACCTATGATGAAAATTACAGGCCTCTCTCATCTTTTTAAGTGGGAGAACTTGCACAATTGGTGGCTGATTAAATACTTTTTTGCCCCACTGTATATCCTGCCTGGATGGCCCTGTCCGGGGGTATCGTCAGATGAGACCACAGTGTCTCCCGACCCTTCCTGTCTCAGCCTCCAGTATTTATTCTGCAGTAGTTCATGTGTCGGGGGGCTAGGGTCAGTCTGTTATATCTGTAGAATTTCTCCTGTCTTATCCGGTGTCCTGTGTGAATTTAAGTATTCTCTCTCTCGGAGGAGGAGGAGGAGGACCATGCCTCAGGACTACCTGGCCTTATGTCTCCTTGCTGTCCCCAGTCCACCTGGCCTTGCTGCTGCTCCAGTTTCAACTGTTCTGCCTGCGACTATGGAACCCTGACCTGTTCACCAGAATTGCTACCTGTCCCAGACCTGCTGTTTTCAACACTCTAGAGACAGCAGGTGCGGTAGAGATACTCTATATGATCGGCTATGAAAAGCCAACTGACATTTACACCTGAGCTGCTGACCTGTTGCACCCTCGACAACCACTGTGATTATTATTATTTGACCCTGCTGGTCATCTATGAACATTTGAACATCTTGGCCATGTTCTGTTATAATCTCCACCCGGCACAGCCAGAGGAGGACTTGCCACCCCACATAGCCTGGTTCCTCTCTAGGTTTCTTCCTAGGTTTTGGCCTTTCTAGGGAGTTTTTCCTAGCCACCGTGCTTTTACGCCTGCATTGCTTGCTGTTTGGGGTTTTAGGCTGTACAGCACTTTGAGATATCAGCTGATGTAAGAACGGCTTTATAAATCAATTTGATTCGATTTAGTGAGTGCATACAGTTTTGCATTGGTCCCTTGTGGGAATTGAACCCACAATCCTGGTGTTGCAAGCACCATGATGTACCAACTAAGCCACACAGGATTGTACACAGGGATATTATATCCGGTATAAAAGTTATTTCGAAATTATTTCTCATGTATCTAATCTTTCTGAACTTCTCAGTCTTAATTGTGTCCTTGTATGTCTATGCCTCAGTCAACATGACAATAGATTCATACTGTAAGTCAACACTCATTCCTTTCTCATATCTTGGCCTTGCGGGTCTGTTTATACACGATATAATGAAAAACAGAGTGAATATGAATGGATAATGTTCTGGGTTGATTCAACAGGAGATCCACAGCTGAAAACAATGCTTATTCCAGTAAGTCAACCCCAGACTAGTTTTTCTCTGAGTGTTATTTCTTAGCCAATCACAGAGGGGGTGAGGATTTGCTTCAAAGGCGCTATGAGAGCCCCGACAGCATAGTAATATCTGCTTAATAAAATGCATTGGCACCCAGTGAAAACCCAGTGACGCTGTCTTTTGTTTGAAGCTGATGTGCTCCATCCATCCCCACAGAATTGGACGCATTCACATGTGGACCATAAGTCCTGTTTTGTCTCTGTTTGGATTTGACATACAAGTAGACTGAGCCAAGTTTCATGTTCTTTTCAGACTGTGTCTTTCCTCGACTGTGTGTTCTCATTTGTCCGGAATCTCACAGTGGCGTCCATCGCAACCCCTGCCAGCCGGCATGGGTTCAACCCTTAGGAGTTTGGCTGGACGGAGCATTTTTGGTGCCAGTGACATTTAACCCTAAGGCAGGCATCCAGAGCATACATCATCACTCTTAAGATTCTCAACACATCACTCACTCTTCCCTCTCCTCGACTTTCGACTTGATTCCTCTTTCTGCCTAATGAGTGGTATCCCCTCTCTTTCAATCTCTCTCCCTTTCTCTTTATTTTTCCTCTCTCTTTCCACTCTTTCTCTGTATTTCTTCCAGATATATCTCACTCACTATCTTTATTATTATAAAATGAGCTGCAGTGGAGGCTGGTGGGAGGAGCTATAGGAGGATGGGCTCATTCAACTGTCTGAACTGGGACAAATGGAACGGAGAAAAACATTTGGTTTCCATATGTTTGATACCATTCAAATGATTCCATTCCAGCCATTATAATGAGCCTGTCCTCCTATAGCTCCTTCCACCAGCCTCCAATGATGAGCAGTGCATTTATAGCCTATTATTTCAACAGGTCCTTACAGCACTGCTCTCCTTCTGTACTCTCTGCTGCCCTCTTGAGTTCAAATGCAGGCATTGCATGATAATGTGGACAAAGACAAACCTGCTAGAGAAAATTAATGAACATGCCCCCATATTTACCAGGGGCAATCCACTAAATCAAATAAGAAATTCTCTTTTTTTTAAATGTTGCTGTTATTCAGAAAAGCCTAATCCTGTATTGAGGATGATAGATGCTCTTACTGGGATGACTAATCAGGAAGTAATCTCAGCAAATCTGGTGACAATGGAGTAGGACAGAGTGGTTTCTTTAAGCCTTCAGAAATGCTTTTTGAGCCTTGACCTTTGCAGCCGCTGAGAGCCAGATGACATACATGGATAAAAACGTTATGGGTTGAAGGGGTTGGAAGGAGGTTAAGGGTCAAACAAGCTTACCATTTCCTGAAACGGCTGGAAGCTTATCATTTGTTTGCTGTCAAATTCGATTAAAATAGTGTCTGTAAAGGCTTATACACACAGCAGATGTCCAAGTCACGTCAGGTAATAATATTGTAGAACTTTAAAACTATGTATGGTGTCCTCTGGCCTTAGTGTATATCTGTTCCAGTGGAGATTGAACAATGGGTCTGTCCACGATGACAGTCACAGATGTATTTTAAACATGACATTAAGATATTTTAACATGTGGTTTAACATGAGGTTTAAAAAGGCTTCTGAAGTTTGTAATTTCCACGTAAAAAATTGACATGATTTTCCCTTACGAAAAATATATCAACCCCTACAAAAATAACAGTTCATTCAATTCACAATTCCTGTTGCTGCAGGATTATTCCTGCTATAGCAAACTGGTCAAATGAAGATCATACATTGGTGTTGGCAGAATGTTTCCACGACGTCTGCAGCCAATTACCATTGGACCGGTGTCATCTGTATCGGCAAAGACGCGGGGGACCGTAGTGGCCACAGGACATGAGCTACAGAGCATAATCACGGAACTGAAGGAGACAGACCGAGAGGGAGAGAGACAGAGAAGAGAGTGATGGGACGTAAATGAGGGTGAAGAGGGATATGGGGGGGAGAAGGGGACAGAATAGGGAAGGGAGTGAGGGAGAAATAGAACAGATGAAGGGGCTATCTCTTAGTAGTATCTACGTAATATCTAATGTCTCTGCTTTAACATATGACACAACCAGATATGTTGTACAGAGCATTGTGACCTCTGTAGCACCGTACCCTACAGCAGGTATCTCCTAGTAATATGTTCTCTCTCTCTCTCTGTAGGTACCGTGTGAGTCCCATGGCTAGTCCGATGTTGTCTATCAAGGGCTGTTCTCAAGAGTGTTATAAGGAGGTGGTTGAGCCCCACTGCTGTCCAGGGTCCTGGGGGACCAGATTGCATCGGTGAGTAAAACAACACACTGCATCCAATAACTGCAATCCCTCACTGCTGCTCATCGATGAGTCATCAAGCCTCGTTGATGAGGAAAGCAACACCAGATGAAAAGACAAACCATTTTGGTGGTGGTAACATCATTTCTGAAATCCATATTTTACCCCCAGATGTTCTCTTTTTAAAGGCTTGCTATGGAACAGAGGGTACTCGTATGTGCTCGTGTTTTGGTGGTGCCGTGACACAGTAAGCTGTGGGGACTCTGAGGGAAAGTCTTGATACGACGAGTTCAGACGTGTACTTGGCTGCTACTGTCACTGGATCCCAGTGCTGAGTGCTGTGTGACAACAACAACACCCAGGAGGAGAGTGCTCGCATCCTTCCTCAGAGAGAGGAAGAGTGGAAAGACATATCATTATAGTTTTGATTTACGGTATGTTCACTCATAATGGTTTGTTATTGATCCAGTGTTGTTTTTATCTGCAAGCAAATCCTGAATAGTCCCAGATGTCAGAGTCAGGAAAACAGTTTGTGAAGCGCCTCAGTAACCAGACCATCCAGTCCACTCTGTTTATACCTGATAATACTGGACTGTACCAGAACCAGGTACAAGAACACACACTGACGTGCATTATGCACAACCGGACATATTTATGCACTGTCTCACACAGCTGCTCACACACAGCCCTGTACATTACCACCGGACATATTTATGCTGTCTCACACAGCTGCTCACACACAGCCCTGTACATTCATTACCACCAGAGGCATCGTGCCCATAGAGATTTGTCAGATTTGTCCTGTTGTCATTGGGCCAATGATCACCTTTTGATGGCCACTGGCACGCTGGAGAAGTGTGCTCTTCAGGGATGAATCTCGGTTTCAACTGTACCTGGGCAGATGGCAGACATGGCGTCGTGTGGGCGAGTGGTTTGCTCATGTCAACATTGTGTACAGAGTGCCCCATGGTGGCGGTGGAGTTATGGTATGGGCAGGCATAAGCTATTACATTTTATAGATGGTATCTCTGTGCATTCAAATTGCCGTGACGAGATCCTGAGGCCCATTCTCGTACCATTCATCCGCCACAATCACCTCTTGTTTCAGCATGATAATGCACAGCCCCATGTCGCAAGGATCTGTACACAATTCCTGGAAGCTGAAAATGTCCCAGTTCTTCAATGGCCTGCATACCCACCAGACATGTCACCCATTGAGTATGTTTGGGATGCTCTGGATCAACGCGTACGATATCACGCCAATTTCCAGCAACCTTGAGTAGCTAGCTTGTCTAATTATCTTAGCTGGCCTGCCTGCTGGTAAAGTTGGTAGACTTTAGAAAAGCAAGTAATTGCTAAATGTACTGAATAAGACTCACCGGTTGTGCATAATGCATGTCAGTGTGTGTTCTTGTACCTGGTTCTGGTACAGTGCAGGTCTACAATTTTATCCCTGATGTCCTTACACAGCTCTCTGGTCTTGGCCATTGTGGAGAGGTTGGAGTCTGTTTGATTGAGTGTGTGGACAGGGGTCTTTTATACAGGTAACGAGTTCAAACAGGTGCAGTTAATACAGGTAATGAGTGGAGAACAGGTATGTGAGATCCAGAATTCTTACTGGTTGGTAGGTTATCAAATACTTATGTCATGCAATAAAATGCAAATTAATTACTTAAAAATCATACAATGTGATTTTCTGGATTTTTGTTTTAGATTCCGTCTCTCACAGTTGTGAGTGAACCTATGATTAAAATTACAGACCTCTACATGATTTGTAAGTAGGAAAACCTGCAAAATCGACAGTGTATCAAATACTTGTTCTCCCCACTGTATGTTTATGTATAAATATGTACACCCACTCATACACACTCTCCTGTGTTGTATTGTCCAGACACTGACCCACAGGGACATGGAGTACCATCTCTCAGAGGGCCGGGCCTTGGCCCTGAAGGACCTGACCAACGGCAGCCGTATCCCCGTTATATGAATGTATTATATGTTGCTCTGCTTAACCGGGTCTCCTAGATTGGACTAAAATGTTTGCGAAAATGTGAAAATTCGCTACTACAGCCTCATAGACCGCATAAATGTATTTTATAGAACAGAGATTACCACTGAAAATAAAGTTTAACTTCATGATTGTAGTCTCAGTGAGCTCAAACGTGTCCCAGCCTGGTCTCTCTCTGTAGAGTTCCTCCAGTTATATCAATGGCCGCTTCATCGTCGACTCTGACATCCTGGCATCCAATGGGATCATCCATGTGCTGCAGGGATCCCTCAAAGCCCCACCCCCTTGGATAGTGGTGAGATTATTACATAATTTTCTGTTTAGTTTCTCTCCTTCATCTCTGACGAGATGTTTATGGTTAAGATTAGGACTGACACAAATTGTGAGAACTGATCCTAAATCAGTTGGTATGGTCAGGTATTGGTGGACTCCTGTCTGACCTCTGACCCTATCTGTGACTGGTCCCTCAGCTCCACATGGGTCACAAGGCAGGGATGGGGATTGGAGTTGTGCTACTGATCATGCTGATGGCTGGGGCTGGGTTCATAGCCTACCACTTCTACTCCCACAAGAACAAACCATTCCAGTTCCACTACTTTAATGTGTGTTTGTTGTACAACATTCCGACATCATTCAACAATGAGCCTTTGTCTCATTGCAGGCAATCAGCTGTGTACTGCTATTCTGTTTGTTCAGAAGCTATGTACAATAAAACGTGGGGGACCTCAAACTTGATAATTGACCTTTGCCGTCTTTTGCAGGATGAGGACGAGACACCTCCAGACTGCAACCCTAGCATAGTTAACCCCACTTGTGCCTCCGCCCCTGCCATAAGTGAACCAGTTCCATCTGAGCTTCCTGTAAGTGACTCCACCCCATTTTCTTTGTATACCAACCACTGGAGAGAAAATATGTGCATGAATATGAATGCCCCTGAACTATACGTGTTGTAGTAGCCCCTTTGCTCTATAGGGGGTGATACTATAACTCCAGATGATGTGTTTTAACAGGAGGAGGACAAACACCAGGTGGTAGAGGCCCCCGTATGACCTGCTCCAGGACTGCTGAGAGAGACACACGTCACAGCCCTCAATGCTGCTGCATGTTGTACACGTGTTGACCAGTGGAGGGCAGCACTGTGGGACTATCAAGAGCTCAATTCAATCAGCATCGTGGAAGTTCGGCAATATTGCAAAGTAAAAGGTCATTTCCGATTGCGCCAACATAAGAAGCATTTACCATGAATGCATTCTCTGTGAATGCGGGATCATTACTGTCAAATTTAAAGAGCTAAACAGCTTGAATCGAGCCCGAAGACTTCCATCTGGACTCTTCTCCTCTGAGTTGGACAGTGCCTTAGGAAGGACAAACAGGACTCAGTCTCCCACAAAACAACCTCATTATGGACTCAATCTCAGTGCCTTGTCTAGTAATGTTACCAGTCTACCTGTGGCATAATCGTGAAATAAATCTTACACCGATCTTTAAAATGGGATGTCATCAAGGACATCAACCACCCGAACCACTGCCTGTTCACCCCGCTATCATCCAGAAGGCGAGGTCAGTACAGGTGCATCAAAGCTGGGACCGAGAGACTGAAAAACAGCTTCTATCTCAAGGTCATCAGACTGTTAAACAGCCACCACTAACATTGAGTGGCTGCTGCCAACACACTGTCATTGACCCAACTCCAGCCACTTTAATAATGGGAATTGATGGGAAATGATGTAAATATATCACTAGCCACTTTAAACAATGCTACCTTATATAATGTTACTTACCCTACATTATTCATCTCATATGCATACGTATATACTGTACTCTACATCATCGACTGCATACTTATGTAATACATGTATCACTAGCCACTTTAACTATGCCACTTTGTTTACTTTGTCTACATACTCATCTCATATGTATATACTGTACTCGATATCATCTACTGTATGCTGCTCTGTACCATCACTCATTCATATATCCTTATGTACATATTCTTTATCCCCTTACACTGTGTATAAGACAGTAGTTTTGGAATTGTTAGTTAGATTACTTGTTGGTTATCACTGCATTGTCGGAACTAGAAGCACAAGCATTTCGCTACACTCGCATTAACATCTGCTAACCATGTGTATGTGACAAATACAATTTGATTTGATTTGAAAAATGGGATGTATATTTTGTATGTTAATTAACCAAAGAAAGTATTTGAAGTGTCTGTCAAAAAGGGTTTACCCACAATTTCAAATCTTTAATAGTATGAAACGGCGATAACCAGATGCAACCGTCTTTGTTGATAAAACATTTGAAGCAAAGCTTGAGCAAACCTTTCCATTCATCCAACCTACACACTCAACAAAATGTTTAACCACAGCCAAATATACATATCAACCAAACTCTCAGTGTCAAATTATGAAGCAAAGCATAAGCATGAATGAGTCCGGCTCTGGTGTCATGATCTCGCCCCATAAGCATGGGTTTGTAGGTTTGAACTCTGGGGCATTGTTGCCTACTGAGGACTCTGCAGGTCAGTGAGTCAAGGCCACTTGGAGTGGCTTCCTCATAAAAGGTGGCATTGGCTGAAGGGTGTGATAACATAAGCAGACAGGGTAAATTCTTGGGGTTCCCCCCGTGACTCACAGACAGCAAATAGCAGTGAAAACTACCGGAATTAAGCACTTTGTTTAAATGAGAATATATTTTTAAAACGAAGTGCCCGCTTTATCCCCCTAGGGGGTTTTCCCCATAACTGCGACCCCAGCAATTCACCCCCATGACATCTACCAACACAGCCACACTCAGGAGCTGACCCTACAACCCCATACTTCATTGGTGAGATCCTTACCAGAGAGTCACTGGCTCTTTCACACTGAACATGTCTCTGTACATTTGTCATGAATAAAAATGCAGAAACACAAAGAGCACCACCTGTTGGTCATTGGAACCATCAGCCCGGGTCGATTCACTATAAAGGATTGAAGCTCCAAGCCACAGACTCCGTCACATAACATACAGACCTGTTGGTATGGTATTGGACACAAGCACACCTCTCAACTAGATAGAAAGTCAGGTTTCTGACAAGCACGGAACGTTTCAGTCTTTTTCATCTGTAGTTTATTTGTCAAATCTAAGTGTTCAGTTTCAACATACAGCCAAGAATAAAAACACTGACCAACAAGAAGTATCTTTCCATTTTTATCGTTCAATCTGTAATGACTCAGCGATACAGATTGAATAGAGCCATAGGGCTTGGAGTTTCTCCTTAAAGCCCAGTCATTCTGCAGTAGTGCTTTAACCTAATACACGAAGCTTAAGTAATACTACGTCTCAAATATACACAGATGTGGAATGTAGAGATTTGTTAGTAGCAGTTATGCATTTTAAGCTGTTCAAAAGAATGCGACAAAAGGGGGTTTTTGGAGTTAAGAAAAGCAATCCGCAGATTTCTAAGGCAAAGGGTTTAGCAGGACAAAGCTCTCAGAATACAGTATTCGTGACGATGTCGCTATACAGTTTCTCGTGGTCGGGATAGAGGGCCCGGGTATTGATATCAAAAGATAGGAACCACTTGACAACTTGACATAAAAAATAAAAAAGTCTGCCTGATACAGTAAAACTGATCTCAGCGGTCCACGAAAAGGGTTCACTGAGGTACAATAACTGCACTCAGCCTAGCACGACTGTGGACCCTGAATATCACATCAAAGACATAGCACAAGATTAAACAGCTGTTGGACAACAACCGTTAAAATGGATCATTGCATTCCCAGAATTCAGATAAAGTGTTCCCTGAAGAACATGGCAAAGCACGAAAATAGCTCATGTAAAAGCACCACTGAACTGTAATGTCAGGGACTCACCCGCTGGCATGTCTGAAGACTCATCCATAGGCGGACCTGAGAATATGGTGACGGAAGGAGGCACAGAGAAGATAGACGGTTTTTGCTTGTGTATGTACAGTATACGCGCGTGTGTGTGTCTGAGACAGATGAGAACTGACTGAATACAAGGCCACAGTGGTGGTCTCCGAGTCACAGAGCTGGTCGGATTGGTAGTTACTGTAGAAACACCTGAGATTTACATGTAGGTAACACCCCTTCTCTCCGCCCTCCATCCCGAGACAAGGGGCAACAACAAGAACGTAACAGGAAGTCCCATGGCAGCAGTCCCGCATCACTTCCTCTTCTTAGGGCTCTTGTCAGCATCCCGTCTACTCTCCTCAGAGTTCTCCCTCCCTGCTTTGAGACTGGAGGCCGAGGCACTCTTCTCTGCTGGCTGGTCCTTAGCCTTCTTGGCCTTGGGTTCGGCTGGGGTGGGTTTAGCCTTTCGGCCCCCCAGGACCCCGGAGAGCAGGGTTTTGAGGAGCCAGATGGTGGCGACAGTGGCCAGGAGGGACCAGAGCACCAGGTGGCCGGGTAGAGTCTGAACGTGGCCCCGCACCTGCCTCAGAACCTGGGCCAGAGGAGAGTCAGGACTGGGCTGGATCGGGAACTTCTCCTGCACATTAGATAATATGTAAGCACATGTACATACACAACAAAGACACGTAGGAGTGTGAGTGTTGTTGGTATGCGTGTCTGAGAAATCAGATTTGGTACACCTGGCCATACACCACATGCCATGTGACAGATGCTCGCCATGTGACAGATGCACGCCATGTGACAGATGCTCGCCATGTGACAGATGCACGCCATGTGACAGATGCACGCCATGTGACAGATGCTCGCCATGTGACAGATGCTCGCCATGTGACAGATGCACGCCATGTGACAGAAGCTCGCCATGTGACAGATGCACGCCATGTGACAGATGCTCGCCATGTGACAGATGCACGCCAAGTGACAGATGCTCGCCATGTGACAGATGCACGCCATGTGACAGATGCACGCCATGTGACAGATGCTCGCCATGTGACAGATGCACGCCATGTGACAGATGCTCGCCATGTGACAGATGCACGCCATGTGACAGATGCACGCCATGTGACAGATGCTCGCCACGTGACAGATGCACGCCACGTGACAGATGCACGCCACGTGACAGATGCACGCCATGTGGCACCACATCTGAAATTGAGGGGCTATCACCACAAGCCACAGTACTGATATTATTAGCACAATACAAAGTTAAAACATAACCCAGTTGAGCAAAAAGGCTTAGCTACCTTGAGTCCGTGCTGGTTGAGCATGCCCTCTAGGGTAGGGTCACCCAGCTGCACAGCAGGATAGAACTCCTCTGCATAGTCTCTCCTCCACCATTCATTAGGACCAGACCTGACAGGGAAGACAACCAATACACCACTCAATACCATAGGAACATTATTTGATTTGTTTCTGGTTGAATAGCTGTATCAAGTGGCTTTAACGAATTCTGACAATTAGCATACTGTAAGTATACCATACAGCACATTTTGTGGGCATTCTGTGAACAACATTTCTTAATATAGCGAATATTTAAGTTCACTTGTATATCTTAACTGATTTTATGAATGAATGAATGATCTAAGAAATTCACGGGTTAACCCATTAACACTCTCCCCAGCACACCCACTGTTGTAGTGGACGTCGTAGGCTGCTCACCCGTCCTGTGTGGTCTGGGTGAACCAGTACCGGTAGAGGCTGGCTCGGAGGTAGACCGGGGGCCTGGCTGAATGGGTATTGGGCTGAGTCTGTCTGGATCAGTCTCACCACTGGGACACAGGGAGAGATATAGAGTCATGTGTGAGCGACGTAGTGCAGCATGCAGGTATGTGGTCATCTGAGTGAGTGCTGATATTTCTTCTTTGTTGGACGGTTAATGATCTACAATGTGTGAGTAAATCACGCCCACCTCACACTGACTAGCGGTTTTACACGGCAGGCGCATACCAGTCAACTTCTGGGCCCGTATTCATAAAGAGTCTCAGAGTAGGAGTGCTGATCTAGGATCAGTTTTTCCTTTAAGACCATAATCAATAAGATTAAATAGACGGGGGGGGGGGGGGGACCTGATCCTAGTAAAGACCACAGGCCTAAAACCCCCCACCAAGAGCCAAAATACAAGTAGTCTGCCAGATGCAACCTTTCCTCATGAAAACAAAGACGTATGTGCTCTTATACTTTAATTGAAAAATAGAAGTCAGTATCCCAGAGGGCAGTACATACCATCCTTATTGCCCTGCAGTAGGCAGTGCACTAGGCCTGTAAACCAGGGGCTCTGTTTGGCCAGTCCCTGGGCTGCCTGGCTCATCTGCCAGTCTAACCGTGGCTGGTGGGGGGCCACCACTGGAGGGGCCATGCCCACGTTCCCCGGCTTGTACATGAACTCTATCTCCTAAGAGGGCCAATGGGGAAAGGTTCATTGAAACACACCATACACCTTTTGCAGAACTATATACCCGATTGTTTTACTTGAAGAAAGTCAAGTAGTTGAGGAAGATAACATGATTGAGGACATTCCCTATCTAACATTTTGAAATTAGAAAAAATTAAATAAACTGAAAACTTTTCATCCATAACTATTATTTTGGTCCCCGCTCTCTTACCGTCCAGGTGTTCTTGTCCATGCTGCCCTCTAGGATGACCTCTGACCTCCCAGCCACCCCTGTCATCCTGCTGTCCAGGCTGTAGGCACTGACCAGTCTGTAGCGCTCCACTAGGCTGTAGGCCTGTCTCACCTCCGGTAAGATCTTACTGCTGTACACCTGTTCCATGGAAGAGTAGGGCACCTGGGGATGAGGAAAACACCATGACCAATCAGAGAGAATCTTATAAAAAGTGCTATCTACTAGACCAATAGTAACTCCAACAGACCAATTCGGTAGATGTATGCCGTCTTCATTAAAGTGATTCACTATTACACAAAACACAGACTTAAAGTAATTAGATGGGTTTCACTCAGTAGATGAATGCAAGTACGAAAGAAAAAATTAACCAATCAGAAGGCTCCCCGTGTGATTGACAGGTGTGACTCACCACACTGATAGCAAACACGGCGACTGCAGCAGAGGCAAAGACAGCCCATTGGACGAGGCCCCAGAGCTTCCAGAGGCACCCTCTAACACACACACACCTAGGGGGAGTAAACACAGATCTGAGATCAGTGGACATTAACGCAAAACAAGGATGACTCACACTGCATCGGGCAGACCACTGTTCTGGGGTCAGAAAATGCAACGAAAAGGAACTAGATATGAACTAGATCTACCACAGTCTTTGAATTCCAGATACAGTTTTAGTATGAAATAGGCTACTCACCCCAGCATGGCTGCCACCACCTCCCAGGTGAGAGAGAGAACTCCTACCCAGATAGTGGGTCCTGTCACAAGCTTCAACAAATTGCCAAACTGCTGCTGGGTGAAGGCTACAAAACAGGACAAATACATGACAATCACTTAACCATGAACATAATGTATCAATGACTGACATCCTACAGGAAATAAAATAGAGAAACACTACTGGGTCACTAGATATACAGTAATATATAGACGTTAACCTACCGGGTCACTAGATATACAGTAATATATAGACGTTAACCTACCGGGTCACTAGGTATACAGTAATATATAGATGTTAACCTACAGAGTCACTAGGTATACAGTAATATATAGATGTTAACCTACCGGGTCACTAGGTATACAGTAATATATAGATGTTAACCTACCGGGTCACTAGGTATACAGTAATATATAGATGTTAACCTACAGAGTCACTAGATATACAGTAATATATAGATGTTAACCTACCGGGTCACTAGGTATACAGTAATATATAGATGTTAACCTACAGAGTCACTAGATATACAGTAATATATAGATGTTAACCTACCGGGTCACTAGGTATACAGTAATATATAGATGTTAACCTACAGAGTCACTAGATATACAGTAATATATAGATGTTAACCTACAGAGTCACTAGATATACAGTAATATATAGATGTTAACCTAGTCACTAGATATACAGTAATATATAGATGTTAACCTACCGGGTCACTAGGTATACAGTAATATATAGATGTTAACCTACCGGGTCACTAGGTATACAGTAATATATAGATGTTAACCTACTAGGTATACAGTAATATATAGATGTTAACCTACAGGTCACTAGGTATACAGTAATATATAGATGTTAACCTACCGGGTCACTAGGTATACAGTAATATATAGATGTTAACCTACCGGGTCACTAGGTATACAGTAATATATAGATGTTAACCTACCGGGTCACTAGGTATACAGTAATATATATATGTTAACCTACCGGGTCACTAGGTATACTGTTTTACAGTGCCTTCGGAAAGTTCTCAGACCCCTTGACTTTTTCCTTATTTTGTTACATTGCAGCCTTATTCTAAAATGGATTAAATAAATAAAAACTCCTCATCAATCTACACACAATACCCCATAATGACAAAGCAAAAACAGGTTTAGATTTTTTTGCAAATCTATTAAAAAACAGAAATACCTTATTTAAGTAAGTATTCAGACCCTTTCCTATGAGACTCGAAATTGAGCTTAGGTGCATCCTGTTTCCATTGATCATCCTTGAAGATGTTTCTACAACTTGATTGGACTCCACCTGTGGTAAATTCAAATGATTTGGAAAGGCACACACCTGTCTATATAAGATCACACAGTTGACAGTGCATGTCAGAGCAAAAACCAAGCCATGAGGTCGAAGGAATTGTCTGTAGAGCTCCGAGACAGGATTGTGTCGAGGCACAGATCTGGGGAAGGACACCAAAAAATGTCTGCAGCATTGAAGGTCCCGAAGAGCGCAGTGGCCTCCATCATCCTTAAATGGGAATTATTTGGAACCACCAAGACTCTTCCTAGAGCTGGCCACCCAGTCAAACTGAGCAATTGGTGGAGAAGGGCCTTGGTAAGTGATGAGACCAAGAACCAGATGGTCACTCTGACAGAGCTCCAGAGTTCGTCTGTGGAGATGGGAGAACCTTCCAGAAGGACAACCATCTCTGCAGCACTCCACCAATCAGGCCTTTATGGTAGAGTGGCCAGACAGAAGCCACTCCTCAGTAAAATACACATGACAGCCCTCTTGGAGATTGCCTAAAGGCACCTTTATGAGAAACAAGATTCTCTGTTCTGATGAAACAAGATTGAACTCCGGCCTGAAGGCCAAGCGTTACGTCTGGAGGAAACCTGTCACCATCCCTAAGGTGACGCATGGTGGTGGCAGCATCATGCTGTGGGGATGTTTTTCATCAGGGGGGACTGGGAGACTAGTCAGGATCAAGACAAATATGAACAGACCTTAGTGCTGAGTGATCCTTGATGAAAACCTACTTATGTAAATATGATCTTAAAAAATAGATTTAAAAAATTGCACAAAAAAATCTAAAAACCTGTTTTTGCTTTGTCATTATGGAGTATTGTGTGTAGATTAAGCAATTAAAAACAGAATAAGGCTGTAACGTAACAACATGTGGAAAAAGTTAAGGGGTCTGAATGCTTTCCGAATGCACTGTATTTCGATGATAACCTACCGGTTTTGGAGGTTATAGTCCTGGCATCCCAGTCCATCTCCAGTGTGAAGAGCACTTTAGTTCCATAGATGATGACAGCAAATACAGCCAGTACAACCAGCAATGACATTATGGTTTGGGGCCAGGCTGCAAAAAATATAATAATAATTAGATTAGGTACTCTTAGTATCACAAACAGAGCCCATCATTTGTTTTTGTCCAGCTACTAAAAACGTACTTTGTAAAATTAAGTTAAGGGGTTACCTTTTAGGACATTAGGCATGTTAACTGCAGTTAAGTACTTCTGTGATGTCTTTTGTTTAAACAGGACAACACCTGACATCCTGCCAGATCAGACCACTCTGCCCGAGAATAAAACAATAACCCCCCCTCCCTTTTTTCCCTCTCCCTACCATCAAGACACAAGGACACCCATCGGAACTGACCCAGTGTTCTGCTGGCACGCACTCAACAATGCAACCCTCACTGTGTAATGTCAATGTTGGCCAACTGGAGAGGCAGAATAGGAGAAGAAAGGAAGCTGATCATTACTGTAACAGCCTTTGTGTTTTCTAGTACCTTCCACCAGCTTAAAACACCATACCGGGTGTGGATAATGCTGTATTAGGGAGAAAGCTAACCTGAACGTCTACTCTGGTGTTAAATGTGAGAGTTGAAGGTTGCATAAGAAGAGAATGAGGTCATACTCTTGGTTCTCTTCTTCTTGCTGTGGCCCAGCCAGTAGCTGATATGGTCGTCGTCCAACAGGGAGAAAGTCAGAGCCAGGGAGAGAAGGGGGAGGAAGCCATAGTTCCCCAAGAACATCAACTTCACCTGGTATGTTGCCTGGTTATCAGTTACAGAGAGAAGTAGGTACAGTAGATATAGTTAGATAAAAGGCATCATGCAAATTACACGTGTGGGGTCGCAACCCTGCAACATTCAAAATCCCTTAAGACGTGTATATAGTTAGGTGTCAAACATACAAAAGTCACACACACACACACACAGTCTAGAGCCTTTATAGCAGCATCGTGGTCTGGCGATTCCCTGGATGATAACAGACTAGATCAATTGTACTGTAGGTAGTTGGTTATTCACGTGTCTTTCTGAACCTCTCCTCTCTCAACCAGACCTCAACATTTGATGGCGATTTAGGCGGACGGTGGAAACTGTGAAACAAACTGGAAGTCTATATTTCTGTGTGTTCAAGCCTTCAACCGACATTTTCCATGCCCATGTTTAGCAGCTGCTGGTGTAACCACACACACACCTGAATGTAGAAGGCTGCCAGTCGGAGGCTGCGGATGGGGGAAAAGTAGAGGGGGGGCACAGCGATCTCTGTCACCAACAGACCGACAGTCCCCAGCTTCAGGTACCAGTCTGGCAGCTGCTGGATGAACCAGGACCAGGGCAGGGGGATGCCCTGGGCCTCAAACATGTGGTTCACCGCTGGGAAGAGGGAGGGGGTTGATGGGGTGACAGAGGGGAGGGTATGAGACATGGATGAGTAAAGATTGACCCATAACACTGCACACCTTTTTTGAGATCACATGTTTTACTCATCGCTGACACTTTTCCTGAACACTGATGTGTAGTGAGGCTCCAGGCATCATCATTATCATCATCATGGAAGCGAATGCGCATACTGCCGCTGAGCGAGGTACATACCCATTACATGATGCACAATCATAGCCAATGTTATCATTACTCAACCAGTCTCTTTGTACAGCACATCACATTTCTCGTACCATTGAACATAGCTTCTGGACCGCAAATAATTGAGAGTCTGTTGGGAAACTGGTCTAACATTGGGATATAGGAGTCCCAATTTCAGCCCAATGTCGCTACAGACTCCCATTCAGTAGCGGTCGCGAAGCTATACTCAACAAAAATATAAACGCAGCATGTAAAGTGTTGGCCCCATGTTTCATGAGCTCAAATGTTTTATACCTAATTTTGTGTACAAATTTGTTTACATCCCTGTTAGTGAGCATTTCTCCTTTGCCAAGATAATCCATCCACCTGACAGGCGTGGCATATCAAGAAGCTGATTAAACAGTATTTTTTATTTATTTTACTAGGCAAGTCAGTTAAGAACAAATTCTTATTTTCAATGACGGACTAGGAACAGTGGGTTAACTGCCTGTTCAGGGGCAGAACGACAGATTTGTACCTTGTCAGCTCGGGGATTCGAACTTGCAACCTTTCGGTTACTAGTCCAACGCTCTAACCACTAGGCTACCCTAGGCTACCCTGCCTAACCACTAGGCTATCATTACACAGGTGCACATTGTGCTGGGGACAAAAGAAGACCACAAAAAAATGTCCACCAGAGCTGTTGCCGAGAATTTAATGTACATTTCTCTACCATAAGCCGCCTCTAATGTCATTTTAGAGAACTGGCAGTACTCCATCTGGCCTCACAACTGCAGACCACGTGAAACCACACCAGCCCAGGACCTCCACATGTGGCTTCTTCACCTGTGGGATCGAAACTGAGTAGTATTTCTGTCTGTAATAAAGACATTTTGTGGGGAAAAACTCACTCTGACTGGCTGGGCCTGGCTCCTGTGGTGAAAATTCTATTCAAGTGAGAGAGACGGTCATTTCCTCAAACAATCATCTTTATTCAATATTGCAATAAAGAAGCCGTCAATCCAACAGTCTTGACTGTCGTACAGAGAATACCAGGTCTTTAAATACCAAACCTAAAACTACTGAAATGTTTCTTCTATTCCTTCAGGGTCTCTCTATCTATAGAAGGCAGGCCCAGTTAGAACTGAGACATATGTCTCACAAGCACCCCTAATGATAGGCTGGAATGTGGCTGCTTTAAAAAATAAATTTAAAAATCACCAAGCCATCAATCAATTGTCAGCTTCAAGCTATCTCTAGTAAAAACCCATGTCCCCAACACCCAGACTACCTGCAGGAAGCTAGAGTGGAGACCATAAAAACCACAACATTAATAGGACTATTCAAGTATGTATTGTCAACTATTAATCTCAAACCAATAAGGTCAACACATCATTTTTCCCCTCACACTGGCTCCCAAGTTCCCCCACACTCCCCTATGCCCTCCCAGGACCCCTATGCCCTCCCAGGACCCCTATGCCCTCCCAGGCCCTCCCAGGCCCTCCCAGGACCACCCACTGCCCAGTCATGTGAAATCCATAGATTCGGGCCTAATGAATTCATTTCAATCAACTGATTCCGTTATATAAACTGTAACTCAGTAACCTAATTGAAATGGTTGCGTTTATATTTTTGTTCCGTGCACATTGAACAGTACAGTTCTGTGTCATGAGAAGTACCCCCGTCTCACCAGTGAGCCCCCACCAGCTGGGGCAGTGGCTGGCCAGTTTGGCGACCCCGGAGCCAAAGGTGAGGCGGAACAGGAGCCAGCGAGCCAGCCAGAAGGTCACGGCGTCATGATGACGGAACGTCGCGCACCGCAGGAGGTTGAGCGGCGCGACGAGCACGGTCAGGAAGCCCGCCTCCAACAGCAGGCTGTCCCTATGGGAGGGAATCAAACGAGACATTAACAGTCAAATTCCATTTTCCTGTGAAAAAAAAATCCCAACTCCTCCTCACATCATAACTATAATGTATAGGGCACTGAAATACCTCGAACAACCCAAAGTCTCAGGTCTCAAAGAAATGACAAAGTTGAAACGTATTAAAATCAATAGATTACATTTCACTCAAAATTCCTGCACCAGAAGGCTACATGAAATTCCTGCTCAAAACAGTGGAATAGCTTCAAATCCAATGACACTGCCTTTCAGGAAATCAGTTAGCCTAGTAGAAGCAATGCCCGTTAGAGCCAGAGGCACTGAGATGCCATAACATACTAGTAGCTGTGCATCTTAAAACTGGTTGTAGGTTGGCATTCTCTTCATGCAGAACCAAATGGTGTGCCTTAGGGGATAGCCACCTAACTGTAAACAGTTCAGACACACCTACACCTACTACTCATAAAAACACAAACCAGGCAACTACGTATTATCTATTTACCACTCCATGCAATTGCTGTTGCTGTGGAAACCACTGCCTTACACAGGCCCAGTCCTGGCCGTTCTGACGCTCTAGGCAAGACGAAAAGAAATTCCGCAATAAAATAAGTCTATATCAGAGGTGGAAAAATATGTCTTTTCCAGACACTGAAAAATACATACTTGTCAGGTCTTTATTTGTCCTGATTCCTGTGAATGTTTTGGGAGGGGATTTGGTGTTCGCCTACTTGTCAGCGCATGTTTTATTTGATTGGGAACCATTTACATTAAGCTAATTGGAGAAACGCGCATGATGTAAAACGTGTCTGTCTCAGATTACATTGTCATACATTTTACTCTTTCTACCATAGACTATATCTGCTATGTGATGTTTGTGACGGAACGTTGGTGGATGCATCTCTCCAACAACACCCTGGAGAGGCACGCTGGGAATGGCCCAGCAAAATATTTTGCAACCCTGCCTTTGACAAAGTGGGCACTGCTTATCACAGGGCGGCATCAGCGTTCACCTAAAACTCCCATATGTTTGAGAGAAATTGGCATTGTTTTGGGGCAGAATTATGTGAGGTTTTATGTGTTGTTTGAGGTACGTCTTGCTCAGTTTAGCTCAGAAAAGGCCTCCCTCGTCAATCTGCCGCCACTGTCGGCCGCCAAATCCTGCCTAATGGGCAGCCGGCCCTGGCCTTGCACCATCTTGCTTTGCTACAAACAGATATCAGAAGTAAATGTGCTGCAATTCTAGCACATCTCCAAGCTTAGCTAAAAGTCCATAACTCTAAAACCATATTACATGTCTGATAGATGTCCTTCAATGCAAAGTCTGCTGACCCCTATAAAATATGCACGATGTCTAAGACTGATACATATGGACAAACACTTTCAACATCAGTTCTATTCTCAACTTGACAACTGTACTGTAGTTAGTAATCAACACAGAATTATGAAGAGTGGATCGTGAATTTTACTGGTAAATGGTTCCAATAGCAGTTTATTGTCTGACCCTAATGCTCTTGCAGTAAAACCCATGTCTGAGAAAAAAAATGATGTCACACAGTCCCAGTAGACTTTGCCTTCAGCAATAACACTTTAGTAAACAAAATACTTTTAGTTTCAAAGTCTGAGCTTTGCAGCCTATGTCACGCTCTATCAATTCAGCCCATAGGAGAAGTCAGAGGACAGATCACTTACCACTGAAAACGCAGAAAGTCTTGACCCACCTGTCAAGAGAAGAATATGTTGATTCATTTACTCTATCATTTATTTAATGTACAGTATCTAACCAAACCAAAGGCAGACAGACAACCCCGCCCACCGACCTGACAGAGGGAGAGGTAGAGGGCCCAGAGACAGAAGAACACCAGGCTGTCTCGGAGGGGCTCCAGTAGGGCTGCTCCCAGGGCTAAGAGAGCCCCCGCCAGGCAGAGCAGCTCCATTGCCTGTTGGGCGTCCAGGTCCAGACCCAGCCGGGGCCCCAGCCACAGCAGGGAGGGGTGGGCATGTATCTGCTCCAACACTGGTCTGGAGCCATTCACACGGGGCTCCACCAGGCGCACAGGCAGGACCCCCTCATTGCCATAGAGACCTGGCCACAGAGACAAAGAGCAGGGATGGATAAACAAAACAGAGGGGGGGGGGGGGGGGGTTGTGTTTATTGGGAACGGGGTTAGTGAATAGAGGCCATGTTCATATACTTACAGTAAGTGGGTTTATGGTACCCTGCTAAATAGGTCAATGGTCACGTATGTGAAAACGAGACACTTGTTTATATCTGGGCTGTCTGCTTATTCAGTCCAAAGGGAACATGTGAAAGAAGGGAGTTCAGAAATTCAAACATCTCACTAAATTAGGTATTCCAGAATATTATTACATTACCATAACATTGCTTACGGGTTGAGCCAAGATTGTGATCAACTGATTGGAATATGGCCTAACTTTTTCATGAAAAAAAAAGACTGAAAGCATACAGCTAGTCTTATTACAGTTCATTGGAATCTAGTGTATTTAGTGTACACTTGAGACGACAGGTGAGAGACTAGAAGTGCCACTATGACATACCTGGCACACAGAGTGGACCAACTGGATGCATAGTCACATTTGGGACGAGAAGCAGAGCAATACAAGTAAAACAAACACTAAACTGTGCAATGATGACTCATTGATGTTCAATGCATCTCCTCTTGCCAGCACTTGTCAAATGAGATGTGTTATTTCAGTTAGGCCACCTGCTGCCAGGTAAAGTGACTATGGAGAGGATTGCAAGTGGACGCACACACATTTTGCACTTCGTAAAATGTGTTTTGTGTTGGATATTTGGTTCTCTCGTCAATAGCTATTGAGCCAAGCATGCCATGACTATGAAGATAATACTATCTACAGTGGGGCAAAAAAGTATTTAGTCAGCCACCAATTGTGCAAGTTCTCACACTTAAAAAGATGAGAGAGGCCTGTAATTTTCATCATAGGTACACTTCATCTATGACAGAAAAAAGAAATCCAGAAAATCACATTGTAGGATTTGTAATGAATTTATTTGCAAATTATGGTGGAAAATAAGTATTTGGTCAATAACAAAAGTTTCTCTCAATACTTTGTTATATACCCTTTGTTGGCAATGACAGAGGTCAAACGTTTTCTGTAAGTCTTCACAAGGTTTTCACACACTGTTGCTGGTATTTTGGCCCATTCCTCCATGCAGATCTCCTCTAGAGCAGTGATGTTTTGGGGCTGTTGCTGGGCAACACGGACTTTCAACTCCCTCCAAAGATTTTCCACGGGGTTGAGATCTGGAGACTGGCTAGGCCACTCCAGGACCTTAAAATGCTTCTTACGAAGCCACTCCTTCGTTGCCCGGGCGGTGTGTTTGGGATCATTGTCATGCTGAAAGACCCAGCCACGTTTCATATTCAATGCCCTTGCTGATGAAAAAAGGTTTTAACTCAAAATCTCACGATACATGGCCCCATTCATTCTTTCCTTTACACGGATCAGTCGTCCTGGTCCCTTTGCAGAAAAACAGCCCCAAATCATGATGTTTACACCCCCATGCTCCTTTGGATGCAACTCAGCATTCTTTGTCCTCCAAACACGACGAGTTGAGTTTTTACCAAAAAGTTATATTTTGGTTTCATCTGACCATATGACATTCTCCCAATCTTCTTCTGGATACTCCAAATGCTCTCTAGCAAACTTCAGACGGGCCTGGACATGTACTGGCTTAAGCATGGGGACACGTCTGGCACTGCAGGATTTGAGTCCCTGGTGGCGTAGTGTGTTACTGATGGTAGGCGTTGTTACTTTGGTCCCAGCTCTCTGCAGGTCATTTACTAGGTCCCCCCGTGTGGTTCTGGGATTTTTGCTCACCGTTCTTGTGATCATTTTGACCCCACGGGGTGAGATCTTGCGTGGAGCCCCAGATCGAGGAAGATTATCAGTGGTCTTGTATGTCTTCCATTTCCTAATAATTGCTCCCACAGTTGATTTCTTCAAACCAAGCTGCTTACCTATTGCAGATGCAGTCTTCCCAGCCTGGTGCAGGTCTACAATTTTGTTTCTGGTATCCTTGACAGCTCTTTGGTCTTGGCCATAGTGGAGTTTGGAGCGTGACTGTTTGAGGTTGTGGACAGGTGTCTTTTATACTGATAACAAGTTCAAACAGGTGCCATTAATACAGGTAACGAGTGGAGGACAGAGGAGCCTCTTAAAGAAAATGTTACAGGTCTGTGAGAGCCAGAAATCTTGGTTGTTTGTAGGTGACCAAATACTTATTTTCCACCATAATTTGCAAATAAATTCATAAAAAATCCTACAATGTGATTTTCTGGATTTTTTCTCTCTCATTTTGTCTGTCATAGTTGAACTGTACCTATGATAAAAAGATGAGAGGCCTGTAATTTTCAAGTGGGAGAACTTGCACAATTAGTGGCTGACTAAATACGTTTTTGCCCCACTGTAAATCAGGGGTGGATGGAGAAAAATCCACATGTTTTAATGTTTTATAAATACGATTTCAATCTTCAATAGCTCTTAAACAAAGTGTTCCATGACTATGAAAATGATCAATTCTATATTATAAACTAGGTGGTGTGAGCCCTGAATGCTGATTGGCTAAAAAGCCATGGTATATCGGACCATGTGTGTATGACATTTCTTTTTGTACTATTCTAATTACATTGGTAACCAGTTCATAATAGCAATAAGGTATCTCGGGGGTTTGTGGTATATAACCAATATACCACGACTAAAGGCTGTATGCAGGCACTCTGCATTGCGTCGTGCAAAGAAAAGCCGTTAGCCGTGGTATACTGGCCATATACCACACCTTCTCGGGCTTTATTGCTTAAAACAGGGGAGGATGGACAAAAATACATGTTTGTTTGTGTAAAGAAAAGTACAAACAATACACCTTGTATTCCAAAACGCCTGAAACAAACATCAGAGGAAGTATACGATGATTATAATTTGCCGGTGTCTAGTCAGAAATCCTGCGTAGGATGTCGGTTTCAGGCGTTTTGGAATACAAGGTGTATTGTTTGTACTTTTCTTTACACAAACAAAAATGCTTTTTTGTCCATCCACCCCTGTTTATGAATATATCAATTTCATAGTCATGGCACACTTCGTGTAAGAGGTATTGAAGATAGTGTAAGAGCTATCTTCTATAGTGTATAATCAGCTCCCCTGATTATGAATAAACCATTTTCATAGTCGTAGAGTGTTTTGCGTAGAAAGGCTATTGAACATTTAAATCCCCCATAAAGAAAATCAAAATGTCCTTAATAAGAATAAGCAGTGGATTTTTGTCAATCCTCCCCCGATTCAGAATATCTCATTTTCATAATAATGGAATGTTTGGTTCAATAGCTATTGAGGAGACAAAACCGAATAGCAACCCAATATTCAATATAAAAACACATTTGACCTTGGTCCATTTCTCATACAATTTGCTTAATAAGATGGCTGCATGACAAAGTAAAGTTGACAGTGACGGCAAATCAACATGACTACAGGTTTGTATTTAGACTGGGAAAAAAAATGAAAATGATACTACAAGATCGATTGTATACTGTTAGGGGTCTGAGCCAAGCTCGAATACTGGACTGATGTGTGCACAATCTGGAGGGAAATCCTAACCCTCAAAGACGGCATGTAAGCATAAAAAAGGCAACGAAAGCAACCGTGCAAAGAAAACATTCACTTGCCCCAAGCAAATATCTAAACGGGCATCTGTCCAATGACGACCAGTGCTGTCAGGACCTGGTCATAGCATGAAAGGCCACATCACTTCTATCGCTGCCAACCGGCCGCACTCTCCTTTATAAAGCCAACATGCCCTAGCCTCGTACGAACTTGCGAGCTCAGGATGGTTCTTACTAGGCTCCCCTACGTTAATGTATGATTTCCCTTAGTAAGTGAGGGACCATTCTATAACAAGTCATTCACGTATACAGCTAGTTAATGTTTAGAAATAAATACGAACACATCTATATAGATGTGTATGTAAAGTATCTGAAACTGAATATTCAAATCAAAATACATTCCTTTTCTAGGCCTAGACTATAGTGACGGTGCATGAGTTGTAACAGTGCAGCAAAGGCAATGAATGTAGCGAAATAGCTTAGCACGTGGAAGTTGTCATTAGCTCGCCCGATCAGTCCCAACAACACCAGCTAGCTCAGAAAGTGGTCATTTCATCCGATAAACATATTAGGCTACTTCGTTTGACAGTATTTTATATTTACAATCCCCGGTGTACTTTACCGATCAGATGCAACTACAAATCAGTTCATCATCAGAATCACAACAGTTGGAATATGAGGAAGCAAGCTAAACATATGGAAAAAGTGGAATCCACCCGATTCAAAGATGCAGAGCTGAATGCTTTTCCATGATCATCAACAGTCAACCAATAATCAAGTTCCTTAGATTACAATTAACAAATTGGCGCAAGTAAAATGTTGTTTTACCTGGTATCTGGACATAGAGGGATGCAAAAGCAAACATGTAAATAATTGCCATACTCCATAAAAACATATGACGCGTTAATCTGGTTACCCCCATGTTTAAAGCTAGGCTTCCCTGCTAAATCTAAATAGAAAAATGTTTTAAAACGTCTTTCAACACAGCACGAATAAATAACTGTTGCTGTGGGGAGAAAGAAAAATAAGTGAATGTTGCAGAAGGCGTGGTTCTTCTTCTTCTTCTGTGGAATTTATATCGCCGTTGGCAACCAACTTTAAAGTGCATTACCGCCACCAACTGGACTGGATTGTGGACCAGAGACATTGAAGATCTAAACCAATATAACAATAGGGGGGCAATATACAGGGGGTACTGGTACTGTGTCAATGTACAGGGGCACCGGTGTCGAGCTAATTGAGGTAATTATGTACATGCAGGTACAGTAGGGTTATTAAAGTGCCTATGCATTGATAATAACAGAGAGTAGCAGCAGCGTATGGGGGGGGGGGGGTGCAAATAGACTCTGGTACCGCTTGCCGTGCGGTAGTAGAGAGAACAGTCTATGATTAGGGTGGCTGGAGTCTTTGACCATTTTTAGGGCCTTCCTCTGACACCGCCTGGTGTAGAGGTCTTGGATGGCAGGAAGCTTGGCCCCGGTGATGTACTTGGCCGTACGCACTACCCTCTGTAGTGACTTGCGGTCGGAGGTCGAGCAGTTGCCATACCAGGCAGTGATGCAACCCGTCAGGATTCTCTCTATGGTGCAGCTGTAAAACCTTTTGAGGATCAGAGGACCCATGCCAAATCTTTTCCGTCTCCTGAGGGGGAATAGGTATTGCTGTGCCCTCTTCACGACTGCCTTGGTGTGCTTGGACCATGTTAGTTTGTTGGTGTGGATGCCAAGGAACTTGAAGCTCTCAACCTGCTCCACTATAGCCCCGTCGATGAGAATGAGGGTGTGCTCGGTCCTCCTTTTTCTGTAGTCCACAATCATCTCCTTAGTCTTGATCACGTTGAGGGAGAGGTTGTTGTCCTTGCACCACACGGCCTCCCTATAGGCTGTCTCATCGTTGTCGGTGATCAGGCCTACCACTGTTGTGTCATCAGCAAACTTAATGATGGTGTTGGAGTTGTGCCTGGCCATGCAGTCATGATTGAACAGGGAGTACAGGAGGGGACTGAGCACACACCCCTGAAGGGGGTGCTTGTAAGCAGGAATCCGGAGGATAGAGTTATGGTCAGATTTGCCAAATGGAGGGAGCGAGGGAGAGCTTTGTACATGTCTCTGTGTGTGGAGTAAAATGTTTTCCCTCTGGTTGCATATTTAACATGCTGATAGAAATTTGTTAAACTGATTTAAGTTTCCCTGTTACCGGCCACTAGGAGCGCCGACTCTGGATGAGCGTTTTCCTGTTTGCTTATGGCGGAACACAGCTCATTTAGTGCGGTTTTAGTGCCAACCTCGCTCTGTGGTGGAATATAAACAGCTATGGAAAATACAGATGAAAATCTCTAGGTACTGTAGATAGTGTGGTCTACAGCTTATCTTGAGATACTCTACCTCAGGTGAGCAAAACCTTGAGACTTCCTTAGATATCGTGCATCAGCTGTTGTTTACAAAAATGCATAGACCCCCGCCCTGTGTCTTACCAGAGGCTACTGTTCTGTCTTTGCCGATAGAGTGTATAATGTATAACCCGCCAGCTGTATGTTCTTAATGTCGTCGTTCAGCCACGACTCAGTGAAACATTTAGATATTACAGTTTTTAATGTTCTGTTGGTAGGATATACGTGCTTTCAGTTCATCCCATTTATTTTCCAGCGATTGAACGTTAGCTAGCAGCACCTTTTTTGTAAGATGTGTAACCTTGTGTCCTTGTCGATTTACCCAATATGTCATGGCTAGCTATTGTCTTCTTAACTTTAACGGCATCTCTCCCAACTCTACCTGCATCGCTGCCACCGGAGAGGTCCTGAGTGCTCCACAACATATTCTTAGGGCTTGGATAACATCTATCTTTTTAAAGGTGTCTGAGCTGCTGATCCGTATGCTATACTTACATAATCCATTGATGACCTTAACAGCGCTGTTGGGTTCTGAGAATATGAAACATACTTATTCATGTCACTGAGGGAGAGAGGATAATGTATAATGTTTACATTGTATCAGGGATCCAATTGAAAGATTGAATGCTTAGGTTTAGAGGGTCTACACCAGAAGTTAATGGTTATCTGTAGGAGGACGGTATATATTGTGTGCAATTAAGCTTGTAAGGTGCTGAGTGCAGGGAAGCGATCACACGTGGCAGGCATTGATAAGGAGAGAGAGAAAAGGATTAGTGATGAAGGGGGGGGTCGAGATCAGGTCTAGCAGCACTATATATATATATACAAATCATTTTCAACGGCATTCTATCTGTCCCCAACTCCATTCCTGACAAGCAACGCATCACATTCAATATTTTCTTTCCTTTGACAACTACTCTGTTAATATGCTCTGCCCATGTCATTTGAGTGCCAAACCAGACACCCAGGAACCTAAACCCTCCCACCCTCTCCAGATTCCTTCCATACAGCTTCAGGTATATTTCCTCCCAAACCTTCTTTTAAAAAAAACACAGTCTGTGTTTTCTCAACTGTAAACTTGAAGCCAAACCTGATGGACCACTGCTCTACTTCACTAATAGCTTCTTGAACTCTTCTGGCTGTATGGGAAATATTTCTCCCTCTCTTCCACAGCTTTCCATCATTTGCAAACAATGACCTCACAGTATCAGGTCTTACCTTAGAGAATACATTGTCAATAATAATGGAGAACAACAAAGGACTAATGGCACTTCCCTGGGGGGTACAAATATCCACCTCTTAGCCTCCTGACATAGAGCTCCCCACCCTCACTTGTATTGATCTGCCAAAAATAAAATAATTTATCCAGTTAAAAACCCTTACCCTAACCCCCATATTATTCAGCTTGATAAGTAGGTCTTCCTTCCACATCATATCATAAGCCTTCTCTACATCAAAGAAAACGGCTACTACCACCTCCTTATTTGCCTGTGCCTTCCATTTGACTAAGTCAAGGCACAGCACAGGATCCATCCTTACCTTGCCTTTCCTGAGCACACTTTGATCTGGTGACATTAGTCCTCTACTCTCTAGAAAGTATGTCAGCCTTTCCGTTATCATCCATTCCATAAGTTTACATACGCGAGATCTCCATGCTATCGGCCTATAGCTTGAAGAACTAGTCGGGTCTTTCCCAGGTTTACGTTTTGGCACCACTACAGCCTCTTTCCAACTTCCTGCCACACCTTCTTGTAAAGGCCCAGTACTTTCCCCATTGCAGTGTCACTGAGATGAGCCATCATGATTCAACACATCTCATCCTTCCCAGGAGATGTTACCCCAGCTTTAGCTAATGCTCTCTTCATCTCAGCCAATGTAAAAAGGGCCATTCAATGTATCCCCCCACCATCTCTCTCTGATCCAGAGACCCCCGGATGTTCTCCTCTGACCCTCTCTCTCCCACGCTGCCCCTCTTCTGTCAGATTCTTTGAGCTGTGCACCTTCACAAATGCCTGGGTTAGCATCTCTGCCTTCTCCATATCTCTCACTGCAACAATCTCCCCACTCTTCAGCACAGGGAGATACCAATCTCTTCTGTCCTCAATCCTCCCCCATACCTCTCCCACAGGAGTGGTCCTGCCTATGTTTCCACAGAACCGGCGCCAATACTCCCTCTTAGCCGTCCTAATGATCCTCCTTACTACTGCTTGTGCTTGTTTATACTGAATCAGGTGCTGGTAATTATGGGACCTTTTCAACATTCTGAAAACGCTGTTCCTACTCTTCACTCCACCAGGGGACTGCGTTACTCTTTCTCCCCCTGTACCCATAGGAATCACCTGCCTTGCAGCCCCTACTATTGCGCCTCTTATTCCATCATTGAGTGTTTCTATATCTGAATTAAGATCAACCTGAGACAGCTCTTATTTACTCAACTCCTGAAACTGACCCCACTCTGCTTTACCAAATATCCATCTCCTCAATCCATTTCCTACTGATTCTACCTCCCTCATTCCTACAGTACACATGATAGGATAGTGATCACTATCCTCTGTAGATTCCTCCAAAACCTCCCAACTACATCTGCCTGCCATTCAACTTGAGATCAAAGTAAGAACCAGAGCAGATTCATTTCCAGTTATTGGGTCAATCCTGGTTCCCTGGCCATCATTACGACTCACAAGCCCTTTCTCATCCAGTAGTTCCTCCAACACTTGTCAGTTTACATCAGTCCGTAACCCTCCCCATAGTGTACCATGAGCATTAAAATCCCCACACCACATTACCCGGCTCCTATCTTGACCATCTACATTCCCAAGGTCCAGCATAGGGGACCTTGAAATCCCATAGGGGATTTTAGAAACACATAAATGTCCCCTTGTCCTAAGGAGATTGACACGGTTATCAAAACGTCCTGCCAGGGTAAGCCTACATGAAACACAGCCCTTATTTTAAGTGTTTCTAAAATTCCCTATGGGAAAACATAATGGTGGGAAAACAATTGGAACCATTTCCTTGTTTGACCACTAGGTTTTATGGGTATTATGACTCATACTGTGGTACTCTATAGAGCTGCCAGCTTGCAGTCCTAAAACCTGGAAATAAAGTGATCTCTAGTGAAAAATGAATGGGGAATGAACAGGGTTTTGGAAAACACGCAGAAAAAGGTCTGAAGTTAACACAGGCTTAGGCTTCTGTGAGCACACCGGCACCTATCTCCATTTTGAAGTAGTCAATGTACTTCTTTGTTGAGTTGGTAAACAACCTGAAAGGGCAGTGTGTTGTTTGAACAGGTATAAAGCCTTGGTTGGCAATTTGCTGCCACCTGCAGTTATGGAATGTTTTCAAAATATAATTCATTGACTGATTCCCTGATGACCTGGTTGGAATTATGTGATTCTTCCTTAACCCATAGCAAGTCCCACTCAGTTGACTACTTCTAAATGGGGAAAGTCCTCTACAGCACTGCCAATTCTAGGACAGGCTTTTGGGCACTAGAGTCCTCTATACAACTCTATGAACGAAAAACAAATCAATAATGAATTGTGTGTCAGGTCTTTAGTTACTGTAGCCTACAAACATTGTCTTCATTCAAATAAATAATGCAGGTAAATGATATATCCCATGGGTTTTTCCCAGGTCAACTCAAGGCTGACATTTTAAGCTGTGCAGTTCCTGTTTGAATGATACCTCAGCATTATCTTAGTGGCATTGGCAGTTTTACCAAGCATGCCATTGACTTTTATAGGATGCCTAATATTGACATATAGTGATAAAAGGTATCTTGCGTAAGATTCTAGGCCAGATAAACAGAGCAGGATGCTGAACGTTATGAAAGTTGCACCCCCCCCTCAATTTGTCAGGGATGGAAACAAGGTGTCGAACGCGTTCTACAGGGATGCTGGCCCATGTTGACTCCAATGCTTCCCACAGTTGTGTCAAGTTGGCTGGATGTGCTTTGGGTGGTGGACCATTCTTGAAAGACATAAGAAACGGATGCACGTGAAAGTCAGCAGCGTTGCAATTCTTGACACAAACCGGTGCGCCTGGCACCTACCATACACTGTTCAAAGGTACTTAAATCTTTGGTCTTGCCCGTTCACCCTCTGAATGGCACCCGTACACAAGCCAATCCTTCTTTAACCCGTCTCCTCCCCTTCATCTACACTGATTGGTGGATGTAACAAGAGACATCCGTAAGGGATCACATCTTTCACCTGGTCAGTCGGTCCTGGAACAAGCAAGTGTTCCTAATGTTTTGTACAGTCAGTGTACATTCCTACCCCCTTAAAAATAAAATAAAATCACACGCGCAATATATTTCAATCAGTGTAAACTAAAGAAAAGCAATCTATGACAAATCTTATGAAGACCAAAATACAGTGTACAGAGTCAGCTTGACTTGTGCGTCACATCCCTCTCAACATCTAATTGTGATCGCATTACACACTGTGTGCCTTCGCTTTACTAAAGTCTCAAGATGAACACCGGATCAAAAAAAGTCATTGTTTATTCCATTATAATGTGAAACAAAGTCAGATGTCATTAGTTATATTTGTGATCCAGGAATGATAAGCTGATAATCGGGAGAAGACTGCTGGTGTGCTGATGTCACAGCTCGGGCTGCCCCATGTGACCACCCCAAAGAGGAAGAAGACCCCATTTATTTTCTGGCAGAGGAGTGGAGCACCAGAGTCCCCCTATAGATAGGGAAGAAAGACTTGATATTTGAAAACATGATAAATTACACTAGAGTTAAAACAATGTGAAAGTTTGCGTGCACTAGTCCAGTCGGGTATTCCACATCACATTTATGAAGACCACTCATTCACATCAGTACGTTCAAAACATAACCCATGTCTTCATGAGTACACCATCGAGTTAACCTTCCCACTGTACATACCATGCAGGAGACAGAGCCGGCTGGGTCTGTACACAGCTGAGTGTCCGTAATGAGATCCTCTCCCCAGCTCTCGCTACAAGTGGTCCTGTTGACCAGACCCAGCCTGGCCTGGTGCAGGATGGCGCTGCCAACCTTCGCTAGGGGGAGACAGAGCACATGAGATGATACATTTATAATAGAGAAGCATGCTGCCTATTTATGAGCAAGACCGATGAAACACTGGATCTAGGAGGCAGAGTCCCTGCAGTTCCTTGTGGTAAACCGGCCACCAACCGCACTCGAGAACTTATAGTCGTGAATGTAGAGTCATGTTGCTGTACATACGTGCCGAGTTGCTGGACCCCCAGCCTGTTGTCACACAGGACCAGCTGTCATCCAGCTTCACATCCTCATGTGGGAGGCACACCGGAGACACGGTGTCATCTAGGGACATATCAGAGAAGACCACCAGAATAAGCATCCTAGATATGTCACATGCTTTAATTGGCCTGCAAGCCATGTTTACGGTCCTGTAAACCAGTCAAGCAAAAACAATCAAGTCAGTGAGCTAAAGTAACCCATTCTGGATGAGTATTTTTGTTTACCAAATCGAGCTGGAACACTGAGTTTGATGAGTGTGAGGTCAGAGGTCGGAGGGAAGGTTCCGTCATGGGGGTGGTTGAACACCTCGTCCACCGGGATGGTCTGGGCAGCCATGAACCTCAGGTCGTGACCTCCCAGCACCACCGTGTCAACTGTAGGTCTGAAAGAGGAGAATAGACAGGCACTGTGTGTGTGAAATAGGACTGGTGAACAAGAACTACAGTAGCTGACCTACCCTCACTGACATTCCAAGGGCTGTTTGAGAGCACAATACTGAGTGTGAGGAAAGAACGTGAAGGTGGGTGTACGAGTCCACCGAATGAGTGAAGCATCACGACAGAGATAGAAAGTGATATTCAAAGAAAATTAACATTGGTGTAGAGGTTATATTACAGACAGTGCGTGTCCCCTGTGTCGGTACTTAGTGACTGACTCACTTGCTGCGGCAGTGCTGCGGTGCCAGGACCCAGTGGTGGTGGATCAGTGTCCCACTGCAGTAATGTCTCCCTTTGGACTGCAGACTGACCTGCCAGGGCCAGGAGTTGGGGCACGCCTCTGTCACACTCCCCACCCGCACCTCACCCTCCAAGGTCGCATACAACCACGCCGGGCGGGAGTCCAGCCGGCAGGTCAATATCTTACTCTGACCACAACTCTCTGGGAGACAGGAAGAGGGTACAAGAGGGTTAGGGGTCAAACTGAATATGATCTTCAGTTTTGATAACACACCGTTTTGATTAACAAAATACAATTTGATGTGCTGGCAGTAAGATGAAAATGAAATCAGATATTCATTTATCCTGTAAAAGTTTATTTCCAGTAGTTAAATAATTTGTGACATAACCTACCTTCAGTCACAGTAATACCACCAGACATAGATGTTTCACCTGTTAAAAATAAAAGATTATTAAAAGAAAAAAATTCCTGAGTGCTTAAAAACAAAGTATTTCTCTAGCGTTGGGCTCCAAGGGTGTCCTTACCTTGAATGAATTCATTTATCCAGTCTAGGTAGACCTGTACTTTAGTATAGACGCCAGGCCTCCGGGCTCTACCACAGCCCACTCCCCAGCTGACCACTCCAGCCAACTCATACTTGGACCCTGTGTAGCAGGACAGAGGCCCACCCGAGTCACCCTGCAGGAACAAACACAGCATAAGACGAAGAAAACAGAACAGACTTTTTTTATATGAAAATAGAATACAACGGAAGGTATAAAATACATGAAGGCATTGTCAGAGTTCAAGGTCACTACCTGACAGGCGTCTACACCTCCTTCAGGGTCTCCAGCACAGAACATGGTGGGCTGAACAACACCAAGGTAGAACTTGTTACAGTCCTCTGGGGATAAGCAGGTCACATTGACCTCCTGGAGTCTGTTGGCATGAGGCCCATCTGAGAGTAGAAAAAGACACGAAGAGGGGAAAACAAGTAACAGGACCCTCCTCACTGTGAATGATCAATTATGTTGTCAGTTATGACCCCAGAAAGGAACACCTGACCTTTCTAATAAAAGAGATGAAGGCAACTTAACTTCAAAAAGAAAATTAGGAAATCTACTGACTCTCTCTGGTGGTACCCCAGCCGGTCACTGTGCATTGCTTTTTGGGTTCGATTGGCCTCATCCATATCTCTATGGGTCTCACACACTGGTTGAACATCAGCGGGGTCTTCAGCTTCACCAGGGCAATGTCATGCATCTTTGTCATGCGGTTGTAATCCTTGTGGGTGACTATTTTAGAGACCCCAACCAACTGAAAACAAAAATAAAATGTGTGCTTTAACAGTTAAAAAGTTAAACGCAGAAGAGGAACACAGAAGAAAAATATGTTTAGATGACTTGAATGTCGTCCGTCCCACCTGTTGACATTCTTCATCAGGATTCTCAAGGTCGTGTTTACCCGCCATCACAGTCCAGAAATCCACTTTGTTATACCTGTAAAACACCATCCATTATTACTTTTGATTTCTCTAGCTACACATCCATTTCTTGATTGATTGTTACTTGAACTTCCAGAACTACTCACTGCTTGAAGCAGTGTGTGGCAGTCAGAACCCACTGAGGGGCGATGATGGACCCACCACAGGCTGGCATGGTGGTAAAGCGTAGGGATACCTGCCATGGCCAGGAGTGGGCCCAGGCCTCCACACCACCAATGATCCTCACCTCCATCTCCTGCTCTGGCATGAAGGACCGAACCCCTGCCAGATCTGCAACAAAGCTCCCAGAGGTTACAGGTTTCTCACTGCATCAGGAAATGTGTGGGGGGCCTTAGTTTTAAGTAGCTTAGTATAGCAGTGCATGTCTTAGTCTTGCCTGTAGGGCTGATGCTACCAGTGTTTGTGTATATCATTGTGAGCATTATAGATTCTGACCCTATGCTTGTGTCGTGCCTGAGACATATCTCGTGCCGGCTCCGGTCTTAATCTAAACAGGAAGCGTGTCCGACCTGAGCGCAGCTGAAAGCAAGGGTCGGAATCTATTCTGGCTAGATGACATACTACTTCACTGTCTGATCAGCTTCTAGAGGTCAAAGTTAAAAACATTGTACTGAGCAACATTTTTTGGACGTAGAGCAGCTTTAATAGCAGGTAGATTGTAGCTTCCATCAATGGAATTGTCTGCATCATTTCAAAATGTGTGTGTTTTCTTTTAAAAATATATTTTCCCTCAACCCTACCACCCCTCCCCTAATTGGAGTAAACTAATGGACAACACTTAGGCGTCTACATACATTTTACACTAGTTTTATTTGTGGGACTAAACACAAGAACTATCAACTCAGCAAAAAAAAAGAAACTTCCTCACTGTAAACTGCATTTATTTTCAGCAAGCTTAACGTGTGTAAATATTTGTATGAACATAAGATTGAAAAATTGAACAAGTTCCACAGATATGTGGGGGGGTGGCCACCAGATGCATTAAGTACTGCGGTGCATCCCCTCATGGACTACACCAGATTTTCCAGTTCTTGCTGAGAGATGTTAGCCCACTCTTTCACCAAGGCACCTGCAAGTTCCCAGACATTTCTGGTGGGAAATGACCCTAGCCCGCAACCTCTGATCCAACAGGTCCCAGACGTGCTCAATGGGATTGAGATCTGGGCTCGTCGCTGGCCATGGCAGAACAATGACATTCCTGTCTTGTAGGAAATCATGCACAGAACGAGCAGTACGGCTGGTGGCATTGTCATGCTGGAGGGTCATGTCAGGATGAGCCTGCAGGAAGGGTACAACATGAGGGAGTAGGATGTCTCCTCTATAACGCATAGCGTTGAGATTGCCTGCAATGACAAGCTCAGTCCGTTGACGCTGCGACACACCGCCCCAGGCCATGACGGACCCTCAACCTCCAAAAATCGATCCCACTCCAGAGTACAGGCCTCGGTGTAACGCTCATTCCCACGACGATAAAAGCAAATCCGACCATCGACCCTGGTGAGACAAAACTGCGACTCGTCAGTGAAGAGCACTTTTTTCCCAATCCTGTCTGGTCCAGCGACAGTGGGTTTGTGCCCATAGATGACGTTACCAGTGATGTCTGGTGAGGACCTGCCTTACAACAGGTCTACAAGCCCTCAATCCAGCCTCTCAGCCTATTGCGGATAGTCTGAGCACTGATGGAGGGATTGTGCGTTCCTGGTGTAACTCGGGCAGTTGTTGCCATCCTGTACCTGTCCTGCAGGTGTGATGTTCGGATGTACCGATCCTGTGCAGCTGTTACACGTGGTCTGCCACTGCGAGGACGATCAGCTGTCCGTGCTGCCTCCCTGTAGCTGTCTTAGGCATCACACAGTACGGACATTGCAATTTATTGCCCTGGCCACATCTGCAGTCATCATGCCTCCTTGCAGCATGCCTAAGGCATATTCATGCAAATGAGCAGGGACCCTGGGCATCTTTCTTTTGGTGTTTTCAGAGTCAGTAGAAAGGCCTTTAGTGTCCTAATTTCATACAACTGACCTTAATTGCCTACTGTCTAAGCTGTTAGTGTCTTACCGATCTTTCCACAGGGGCATGTTCATGGTTCATTGAACAAGCATGGGAAACAGTGTTTAAACCCTTTACAATGAAGATCTGTGAAGTTAATTGGATTTTTATGAATTATGAAAGACAGGGTCCTGTTTTGTTTTTTGCTGAGTTTATATAAATTCCAGTCATACTTTATCAAAAACCTCTTTCAAGTCAGCTATTAATATCAGCCCTGGTGTCCCAGATTTTTCATAGTGTTCTATTGTTTCCAGGACTTGTCTTAGATCATCAATGTATCGCCCATGTTGGAAAGACAAAAAAAAAAAAAAAAAAAGTGTCTGATTAGGATGAATAATATTCAACAATTACATGTGCTATGCATTTTGCATCACAACACTTTAGTGTAAGGGGCCTCCAATGTTTTAATGGTCTGGAGCTTTATATGTAACACTTGGGTCCTCGGAGTATATCAAAAATAGGTTTAGTACCTCGACTGGTTTAATAAGTTCCTCCTCTGTAAAGCCATACCTCTAACTTCAGTTAGTGAAGATGGAGACAAACGAAAACATATGCTTAAAGTACTTTGCTTCTTCCATCAAAATATTGTTTGGGGAATCGTGGGTGACTCATGTAATAAGTTTCAGTAGACTATTTTTGGTAGCACTTCTATGCTGAGAAATCACAAATTTGGTGCATATTCCCCCAGATTGCTTAATTTTGTAGAATATATTACACTTGATCTCTTGAATGTTCACCATTTATTTTCTCTAACTTATTCTGTGCCTCTTTGTTACAGTTTACTGCCATCTGTACTGTTAGCCCTATTTCCTTGGTTAATATCAACTCTATGTTACAGTTTACTGCCATCTGTACTGTTAGCCCTATTTCCTTGGTTAATATCAACTCTATGTTACAGTTTACTGCCATCTGTACTGTTAGCCCTATTTCCTTGGTTAATATCAACTCTTTTGGATCTAAATTTAATTTGTTTTAAAGATTGGTATTGAATTGCTTGGCCTCTAGACACATTTAAAGGGCTCCCATACAATGAGATCTGCTGTACATTATATTGGAAAAAGTCTTAATTTGTTTTTAACCAGGACATAATAAGTTATCATCCAGTAGGCTTTGATTACAGTTCCAATATCCTCGCCCACGTGGAAATTCTGTAAGAGTAATATATATGCCAATTATTTGATGGTCTGGCCGCATTCTATGGTTTGGTGCCAGCGAGAATGACATGTGGTCAAGAAGACTAGCTTGATTGAGCCTCCCAAGTATATCTCACTAGCTCGGAATATGTATGCCTCCTGCACTAGTTTCAATATATCAATGAAATGCATGATTTCCTTAAGTGTATGAGGGTGACAGTTTGTCGTGCGATTTACTTTATGGTCCATTGAAGTATTTAAAAACGTATTATAATCTCCCACCATAATAGTAAAGTATTGTATTGCTTGATCAATTATTATACATTTTCAAATGAGCGTGGATCATCATTTGGACCATATAGATTAATGGGTCAATCCATTTAAGGTCCAAAAAAATAAATAATCAAATCTACCTGGCGGAACTGTTTGGACAATTTGAATATCCACCCACCGTAGCTTTTTCCCACACAACTTCATCAGAAATGGTTGAACAGTTCCCTGTTAACAATGTTTTTGCCAGGTAAATATTGATCGTCTTTTTATACTATCTGCTAAGCCATTACAATAACTGGCTATACGTATTTCACCATAATACAAATTTCAGTTCTATTTATCATAGGTTAGTAAACTTACCATTAAAAATGTACCATAATTGAGTGTCCATATAGTTGTACCATGATATTGGCATTGCTGCTAAGTAAACCTCCAATTGTTCTCCACTAATTCCCCCCGATCCTTTATAAAGAGCAGTACCAACGCCCTCACCGCGATTATTTTACATTCACTGTTAAACGTTTTCCATACCATCAAATTGAAAACCACTGGCGAGTGTTGCATTTTCCTCTTCTGTTCCGTTCAATGCACTGGTTTCAGGGTTACGTACGATCTCATTCTGGTTATGTAGATCTGAAAGATAAGTAAAAAAAAATATATATATATATATATATATACACACAAATCACAGAAGGTTCACCATTCGCTCAATCAAGTCACTGGCAACAAAACTAGAATGAAAATCAATGTATTGGCCTTACCGTGCTGGAATCCAAGCATCAACAGAGACAGATATACAACTAGAAAAACACACATTTTCATCCAAAGTGCATTAAAAAGTTGATTGGGTTAAGACTGATGGCCCAATCGGAATAAAAATGGCACAGGGGTAAATGCTACAAAGACACTTGACAACGTGCCTTTCTACTTTCAAGCACTCATCAGCTCTCCTACTCTGCACCTGCTACCGTCCCCTAATTAGATTCATTGACATGTAATGTACCCGCTGGGCCAGATGAGGGCAGTATACACCCATTTCATATGACTTTATCCCATTCCCAATAATAGGGCAACTTATATTTATCAGACACCTCAGCACGCACCGACACCAGTTAATAAAACATATATTTATTTTTATGGTGCAAATCAATCTCAGTCATTGCACTAGTCAGTTCATCTTTATCCTATTTGTACATTCCAAATAAAATATTCATTCACAATCATCATAGCAACATCAACAGCAACAAATAATGCACAGCGTCAGAACTGTTGAGCGGATCAGAGGGTCAGTGTTAGGCCTTAGGGGGAGTCTACAGACACTAGCTTACTTGTACTTGTGGAAGGCTACATTGAGCGTTGCTTGCTTCTCAGAGGCCATAGCTTGAGGTTAAAAACACATGTTGTCAATGTGCTCACAGAGCACACTGATACCTTGTCTAATAGTCTTATCACAGAGCTTATGTATCCCAGACAAGCTCATGCTAAGGGTTTGCAGGGGCCACGTTTGAGTCAAGGTAAGCCCAAACCTAAACATGGATATACAGTGACTTCAGCAAACTATCCTTCATGTTGGCAAAATGTCATTTGTCTTCCAGCTAGAACGATATTGTTGGAGCTTTTAATGTGAACATGACACACAATTCAAAATCTCAACATGGGTTTACTTATGGTTTTGCTCATAAGCAGAGATGAGGGTAGTGATCACAGATTTAGAGCCTAAAACAGGATTTAACATGAAATTAAATAGGAAAACAAATAAAACTAAACAAAACATTTTAAAAAGCAGATCAGTTTGTTTGAAGCTTTTTCAGGCTGGGCGATGTGTGGAGCTCATGGTACTGTTTTAAAGAGTTCCAGAGATCTGATCCAGTCCGCTCCAGCTTGAAGTGCTGCTGGCTGAATCTCCATCTCCACTCCTTAGGGTCCTCTCTCCATCTGCTTCCCCCAGAATGTGACTCCAATCACAGGCTTAACCAGCCTCATGCTCCCCTGGAAGCTCCATCACCCCCAGTCTGCTTCCATACCCTGCAACCCTGTCATGTTCACCATAATCTCACATCATCAACCAGGTAGGTTGATTTAAGAACCAGGTCAGTACTGTTGGGGCATCCAGGGTCCTTGGACTCCAACTCATGCCCAGGATAGTGCTGTGTCTCTGGGTTAGTCTAGGTCCTGATCAGCCTTCTCTCCAGCCGGTCCAGCTTGGCCAGGTTCTCCTTCAGCAGCTTGGAGCCAGGGGTTAGGATCAGGGCCCTCTGGTAGTACTGCCTGGCTGCTGCATAGTCTCCCTGCAGTGGATCAAATACAGACATTTATCAGCTCTTATCCTATGCCATATATGCTTGATATGCAATTTCGGGTATAATCAAAGACTTGTAAATGGCGGTATAATCAATGGCTTGTAAATGGCGTTTGACTCATGCAAACTAAATCTACTGTGTCGTTATAGTACCTTGATATGCTGAATTCCTCCCATGTTCATCCAAGCCTGCGATTGGTCAGGTTTTAGTTCCACTACCAGCTTGTAGCTCTGTAATGAAGACCACGCACACCTTAATATCAAGTAGTTACAACCAACGATCACTAGGTGGCAGTAGGGTTCTTATGCTCGGACTATAAAGTGAATATGGAGGGAGAAAAGTTTACTTAGAAGATTACTGAAACTTGAATCAACTCAACATGTTTTATGAGTTTCAATTCAAAACAGCCTGAAACAATAGATTATGCTATCAAAATACAGCAAGCAGACATTGGATCCGCTTCAATATGTCAACCACCACACCCGAAGGCCGCATGATCTCAGTTGGCCCTTTTGTGCCTTTCTTAGAAGGGGAACAACACCCAAACAAGAGTTGGAGCCCTGGCGCCCGGCCAAGCCCTGCTGAGAGAGTCAGAACTCTAGAGTTTATCTCCGATAGTAACCCTGAGAATAAACTGTTCAACCTAGCAGGCCTTTGTTGACTTCCTGAACTGAAGAAAGAGGGAGAGATGGAGGGAGGGAAAGGGAGTGAGAGAGTGGAAAGGGAGAGAGAGAGAGGGAGGGAGTGGAAAGACAGAGAGACTTGCTTCGTAAGAAACGAGAGAGAGAGAGATTGTGAGTGAGTAAGTGAGTGAGTGAGTGAGTGAGTGGAAAGGGAGAGAGAGAGAGGGAGGGAGTGGAAAGACAGAGAGACTTGCTTCGTAAGAAACGAGAGAGAGAGATTGTGAGTGAGTGAGTGAGTGAGTGAGTGAGTGGAAAGAGAGACCTGCTATTTAAGCAGACAGAGAACAGCACAAGAGGAAAAAACTAATGAAAGATATAGGGAAGAGAAAGAAGTTTATTTTAGGCCACACACTCTGTCTTGTTGGAAGTGTGGTTGGGGGAAAATGGGCTTATTTGTTGATGCAGATAGTGGAGGAGATGGTGCTATTTTAGCGACAGAATCATCGCGTTTTCAGGGGGGAAAAGATCAAGGCAGAGAAAGGCCTGGAATGCTGTTTGATGTGATTTTATTTGCAGACTTTGTATCTCTTCTCTCTCAAGTGTGTCTACTTGAACAGGAGAAGAAAGCACCCAGCGCTTAGAAGATCCACAGGCGCCCTTGAAACCCCTGCAGATAATATACTGCATGTAGGAGATGCAAATCTTGTTGTTTTTAGGGAATATGCCTCAAAATATGTTCTATTCTTTATTCATAATTGTTTTTGGGGAGGTTGGGATATATGAGCCAATTAGTGGTATTGTTTTGTAACAGGTAAAGTTTGAAGTTATAGGAGGTTCTAAAGTTATTCACCGAGGTGAACGGAGAGAAAAGACAAGAGAAGGTGGATAATAAAGGCAAGAGAGGGGTACGACGGTGAGGAGGGAGAGAGAGGGGTACGACGGTGAGGAGGGAGAGAGAGGGGTACGACGGTGAGGAGGGAGAGAGAGGGGTACGATGGGGAGGAGAGAGAGAGGGGTACGACGGTGAGGAGGGATAGAGAGGGGTACGACGGTGAGGAGGGAGAGAGAGGGGTACGACGGTGAGGAGGGAGAGAGAGGGGTACGACGGTGAGGAGGGAGAGAGAGGGGTACGACGGTGAGGAGGGGAGAGGGGTACGACGGTGAGGAGGGCGAGAGAGGGGTACGACGGTGAGGAGGGAGAGAGAGGGGTACGACGGTGAGGAGGGAGAGAGAGGGGTACGACGGTGAGGAGGGAGAGAGAGGGGTACGACGGTGAGGAGGGAGAGAGAGGGGTACGACGTGAGGAGGGGAGAGAGAGGGTACGACGGTGAGGAGGGAGAGAGAGGGGTACGACGGTGAGGAGGGAGAGAGAGGGTACGACGGTGAGGAGGGAGAGAGAGGGGTACGACGGTGAGGAGGGAGAGAGAGGGGTACGACGGTGAGGAGGGAGAGAGAGGTATGGCGGTGAGGAGGGAGAGAGAGGGGTATGATGGTGAGGAGGGAGAGAGAGGAGGGTGTTAAGCAGGAGACAAAGTTAATTAGGTAGAGGTTGGAGAGTTAGTGGATGAGGAGAGAGGGAGTCTGTGAGGGAGAAGAGGGAGCAGATGGAGAAAAGTTTGCAGAGTAATGAGGGGGGTGTGTGTGTGTGTGTGTCCCCTCCTGTACCTCGAAGGCTCTGTCCAGCTGGTTCATCTCTCTGAGCTGGTTGCCCTTGGAGAAGTGAAGCTCTGCCCTGACAGACATGTCTATAGGGTTCTGCAGTAGGGCCTTGTCTAGAGCATCCAGAGCCTGAAGGAAGAGGAGATAATTAGTACACATAGGGATAGACTTCCATGGATAGGGATAGACTTCCATGGATATTTTACCTTTATTTAAGTAGGCAAGTCAGTTAGGAACAAATTCTTATTTTCAATGACGGCCTAGGAACGGTGGGTTAACTGCCGGTTCAGGGGCAGAACGACAGATTTGTACCTTGTCAGCTCGGGGGTTTGAACTTGCAACCTTCCGGTTGCTAGTCCACCGCTCTAACCACTAGGCTACCCTGCGAGGTTCTGCTATACAAATATACAAATTGATGGAAAGTGGTGTTGGGGGAAAATCAATGTACTGAAAACAATGTACTGAGCTAATATCAAATTTGCTTTTTACCAAATTATCATACGACAGACCACGTATTCACCCTGCACACCCTAATTGACAAACAAAGAAACCAAAACAAAGGCAAATTCTTCTCATTCTTTGTTGATTTCAAAAAAGCCTTCGACTCAATTTGGCATGAGGGTCTGCTATACAAATTGATGGAAAGTGGTGTTGGGGGAAAAATATACGACATTATAAAATACATGTACACAAACAACAAGTGTGTGGTTAAAATGGGCAAAAAAACATAAATTTCTTCCCACGGGGCCATGGGGTGAGACAGGGATACAGCTTAAGCCCCACCCTCTTCGAAAATATATATCAACGAATTGGCGAGGGCACTAGAACAGTCTGCAGCATCCGGCCTCACCCTACTAGAGTCTGACGTCAAATGTCTACTGTTTGCTGATGATCTGGTGCTTCTGTCACCAACCAAGGAGGGCCTACAGCAGCACCTAGATCTTCTGCACAGATTCTGTCAGACCTGGGCCCTGACAGTAAATCTCAGTAAGACCAAAATAATGGTGTTCCAAAAAAGGTCCAGTCGCCAGGACCACAAGTACAAATTCCATCTAGACACCGTTGCCCTAGAGCACACAAAAAAACTAAACATACCTTGGCCTAAACATCAGCGCCACAGGTAACTTCCACAAATCTGTGAACGATCTGAGACACAAAGCAAGAAGGGCATTCTATGTCATAAAAAGGAACATAAATTCGACATACCAATTAGGATCTGGCAAAAAATACATGAATCAGTTATAGAACCCATTGCCCTTTTATGGTTGTGAGGTCTGGGATCCGCTCACAAACCAAGAATTCCCAAAATGGGACAAAAATGCAAAAATATCCTCAGTGTACAACGTAAAACACCAAATAATGCATGTAGAGCAGAATTAGGCCGATACCCGCTAATTATCAGAATCCAGAAAGGAGCCGCTAAATTCTACAACCACCTAAAATGAAGCGATTCCCAATCCTTCCATAACAAAGCCATCACCTACAGAGAGATTAACCTGGAGAAGAGTCCCCTAAGCAAGTTGGTCCTGGAGCTCTGTTCACAAACACAAACAGACCCCACAGAGCCCGAGGGCAGCAACATAACTAGACCCAACCAAATCATGAGACAACAAACCCAATTTTGATAAACTCCCATATCTACTGGGTGAGATACCACAGTGTGCCATCACAGCAGCAAGATTTGTGACCTGTTGCCACAAGAAAAGGGCAACCAGTGAAGAACAAACACCATTGTAAATACAACCCATGTTTATGTTTATTTATTTCCCTTTTGTACTTGAACCATTTGCACATTGTTACAACACTGTATATATACATACAGTGCCTTGCGAAATTATTCAGCCCCCTTAAGTTAATACTTTGTAGCGCCACCTTTTGCTGCGATTACAGCTGTAAGTCGCTTGGGGTATGTCTCTATCAGTTTTGCACATCGAGAGAATTTTTTCCAATTCCTCCTTGCAAAACAGCTCGAGCTCAGTGAGGTTGGATGGAGAGCATTTGTGAACAGCAGTTTTCAGTTCTTTCCACAGATTCTAGATTGGATTCAGGTCTGAACTTTGACTTGGCCATTCTAACACCTGGATATGTTTATTTTTGAACCATTCCATTGTAGATTTTGCTTTATGTTTTGGATCATTGTCTTGTTGGAAGACAAATCTCCGTCCCAGTCTCAGGTCTTTTGCAGACTCCATCAGGTTTTCTTCCAGAATGGTCCTGTATTTGGCTCCATCCATCTTCCCATCTTCCCATCAATTTTAACCATCTTCCCTGTCCCTGCTGAAGAAAAGCAGGCCCAAACCATGATGCTGCCACCACCATGTTTGACAGTGGGGATGGTGTGTTCAGGGTGTTGCTTTTACGCCAAACATAACGTTTTGCATTGTTGCCAAAAAGTTCAATGTTGGTTTCATCTGACCAGAGCACCTTCTTCCACATGTTTGGTGTGTCTCCCAGGTGGCTTGTGGCAAACTTTAAACGACACTTTTTATGGATATCTTTAAGAAATGGCTTTCTTCTTACCACTCTTCCATAAAGGCCAGATTTGTGCAATATACGACTGATTGTTGTCCTATGGACAGAGTCTCCCACCTCAGCTGTAGATCTCTGCAGTTCATCCAGAGTGATCATGGGCCTCTTGGCTGCATCTCTGATCAGTCTTCTCCTTGTATGAGCTGAAAGTTTAGAGGGACGGCCAGGTCTTGGTAGATTTGTAGTGGTCTGATACTCCTTCCATTTCAATATTATCGCTTGCACAGTGCTCCTTGGGATGTTTAAAGCTTGGGAAATCTTTTTGTATCGAAATCCGGCTTTAAACTTCTTCACAACAGTATCTCGGACCTGCCTGGTGTGTTCCTTGTTCTTCATGATGCTCTCTGCGCTTTTAACGGACCTCTGAGACTATCACAGTGCAGGTGCATTTATACGGAGACTTGATTACACACAGGTGGATTGTATTTATCATCATTAGTCATTTAGGTCAACATTGGATCATTCAGAGATCCTCACTGAACTTCTGGAGAGAGTTTGCTGCACTGAAAGTAAAGGGGCTGAATAATTTTGCACGCCCAATTTTTCAGTTTTTGATTTGTTAAAAAAGTTTGAAATATCCAATAAATGTCGTTCCACTTCATGATTGTGTCCCACTTGTTGTTGATTCTTCACAAAAAATACAGTTTTATATCTTTATGTTAGAAGCCTGAAATGTGGCAAAAGGTCGCAAAGTTCAAGGGGGCCGAATACTTTCGCAAGGCACTGTAATAGGACATTTGAAACGTCTTTATTATTTTGGAACTTCTGTGAGTGTGTCACGTTCTGACCTTTATTTCCTTTGTTTTGTCATTATTTAGTATGGTCAGGGCGTGAGTTGGGGTGGGCAGTCTGTTTGTTTTTCTATGATTTGGGTATTTCTATGTTTCGGCCCAGTATGGTTCTCAATCAGAGGCAGGTGCCATTAGTTGTCTCTGATTGAGAATCATACTTAGGTAGCCTGGGTTTCACTGTGTGTTTGTGGGTGATTGTTCCTGTCTCTGTGTTTGCACCAGATGGGATTGTTTTGGTTTTTTACATTTCTTGGTTTTGTTAGTCTATTCATGTATAGTTTCTTTATTAAAGAACCATGAATAATAACCACGCTGCGTTTTGGTCCGCCTCTCCTTCGACACAAGAAACCCGTTACAGAGTGTAATGTTTACTGTTCGTTTTTATTTTTTATTTCACTTTTGTATATTATCTACTTCACTTGCTTTGGCAATGTTAACATATGATGAAAGCTGAGAGATTTGAAGGGGAAAGAAAAGAACGAGGAAGAGAGGTGGGAATTTTATGTAATTTACTTTTGCCTCTGGGAGAGAAAAGTCTCATCCTTGAGATGACATAAATAATCATCAATCGCTTTTATTTTCCTACTTCCCTTTGACAGAGATAAAAAAATCAATTTAAAAAAAACATGTATAAAACCCCCATTAAGGGTATATCGAGATAGTGAAGCTAACAGATCTGGAAGCGTAGGAATATCCCTGGTGGGTTAGTATGTAGACACTGGACAGAAACACACTCAGACAATCCAAAGGGAGGATGGTGTGAAATCCGGTCTTCTGTCTGAGACAGAGAAGATAAACATCCTCTAGTCCAGCCTTTCTAAAGCCCCTGTCCGTGGACCGCCGCCAGTCTATAGAGAAAGGCCTGAAAAAGCCCTACTGATCGCACTGGATTCATCTCAATCTACTAAATATGGCCCTTAGTTCATAGAACCATGGTTACGCGAGTAACCTCCGAGCTCCGATAAATGCGCTTGTGACAAACAGAGCTCTTTCCTTTTTTCTCCCTACAAGTTTGCCTCTAATTTTTTGAACGGTTGGAGTTACTAGATACGACTCTCAGGGAACACGGACGTGCCAGCTGTTTCCCTCTACGGCGGTCACAAGCTGCGCAGGACACGTTGGAACGCACACAATCCCATTTGAAAGCAATGCAGGTCTTCTTCCCAATACCTTTCTCAAGCATTTCAGTGACGACATACCATAAATCCTTTAGATTGAAATGTGGCCTCCCTGATTTAACATATCTTAGAGCTTTATCATGTTTATTGAGACAAAGACAGTAAGGCCAAATTCAACATTTTCATCAAATAATATATATAATTTTTTGTTGTTGATGATACTACCAGGTGTCCTAAAATAGAGAATCAAATATCTTGATGAACTATGTTATTACTGTCCTAAACAAATGATATGTGTTAGGCCCAGGAGGCTGGTGGCACCTTAATGGGGGAGGAGGCTCGTGGTAAAGGATGGAGTGGAATCAGTAGAACAGTATCAGATACATCAAACGTGCTTGGTGCCATTCCATTCCCTCCGTTCCAGCCATTATTATGAGCCGTCCTCCCCTCAGCAGCCTCCACTGCTGTGAGGCTAGTAGATATAATAGAGAAAATGCATAGAAAAATTGGTGTTCTGAATAAAAAAGCGATTGTCAATATTTTTATACCCAAGCGGCCCCCAGAGGAAAAAGGCCTTATCTCGCCGTTCCCTGCTTCTCTAGTCAGCCCCCCACATAACCTCTGTGTTGTTTTTGGAAGAAAATACTATTTTTAGCAGCGAGTCTAAATCTCGAATGGCACCCTATTCCGTATAAGTAGTGCACTACACAGGGATTGGAGTGCCATTTGGGACACAGAGATTACATCCATTCTGTTTGAGTGTCTACAGATGGGCCCCCAGAGACGGAGGGATGGAATGAAGGATGGAATGAGGGATGGCGGAGGAGGAGAATGTAATCAGATGGAGAGATGAGGTGAATGAAGTAAAGGATAGACGATCAGTGTGAACAGATGGGGATGTGATCCTGTGAGACTCGGAGGAGACAGAATCTAGATGGAATGGGTTTCCATGGTAACCACTGTTTCCGCGGCGATCACTGTCGCTGACCCCGAGGTGATATGGATTGTTCTGTTTTTTTTGACGGTCTCTTCTTATTCTTTCTCAGTCCCGTACTTTCTTTCAAAGGCAGACACCACAGACCCAACACACACACACACACACACACACACACACACACACACACACATGCACACACCTCTGTGTAGTTGCCTCGTTTGCTGTAGATGGCAGACAGTAGGCGGTAACACTCGATGCAGCTCCCCTGCTTAGATATGATGCCCAGAGTCATCTTCTCTGCTTCTTTAGAGCGGCCTGCCATGGCTAACACTTGTGCCTGTTTAGAGGGAGAGGTAGAGGTAGAGGTAGAGGTAGAGGGAGTGGGAGTGGGAGTGGGGGAGGGAGAGGGAGGGCAATTCAGAGCCAGACATCTGTGGTGCTGTCCTGGTATGACTGCAGCATGTGGTATGACTGCAGCATGCCTGAATGTGTGTGTGCCTGTGTGTGTGTCTGTGTGTGTGTGTGTGTTGTGCCTCACCAGAGCCAGCCAGATATCGGTGCTGTCTGGCTGAAGCGTAGCCGCTTCGCGGTACACCTGCAGAGCCTCCTCATAGCGTCCTGTGTTGTAGTACAGCGCCCCTAGTGGCGTCAGGATGTCCACCTTCCTCGTCACCTGCAGGGCCCTGGGGTCAAAGGTCAGGGAGAGGTCATGCAAGGTCCCACAGGACAGCTCCACCCATGACTCTCTTCTCTGGACAATGGGCACATGGCTAGTGTTGCTCTCGTTTGACTTGTGAATCTCTCCCATATTCCCAAATTGGTTGTCACCTCTTAACTCACTTTTTGTACCAAGACTCCGCCTCCTTGTTCTCATTGGAGGAGCGAAGGAGACGGCCCAAGTTTACCATGGCGACGTAGTGCGCCGGCTTGAGACGCACGGCATGCTGGTAGTGGGCTGCCGCCAGCGCGCCTTCTCCTGATGAGAGAAGAGTGAGAGAAAGAAAGAGAAACAGAGAGAGAGAGAGAGAGAGAGAGAGAGAGAGAGAGAGAGAGAGAGGGGAACATCATGGCCCGGTCCTAGATGACTTTGTAGAGTGGTGTGAGGAATCACACTTGGTCCTCAATACCAACAAGACCAAAGAGATGTGCATAGACTTCAGGAAGCGTACAACACCTACCTCTGCAACATCTATCAGAGGTCAGAATATAGAGATTGTAGAGGAATATAAATATCTGGGTGTCCTCTTGGACAATAAACTTCAGTGGAGTAAATAAAAAGAGACTGTACTTTATAAACAGTTGGGTTATTTTAATATAGACTCTACTATACTGACTCTGTTTTACAAATCCTTTATGGAGAGTATTTAAACTTTTTGTACTGTTTGTTGGTTTGGCAATGCCACTGTCAGCCAGAGAAACATGCTGAGAAGGATTATCACCACAGCAAGCAAGGTACTTGGAGTCAAACAGACAGGCCTGTATGAGATCTTTAAGGTCAGGGCCCTCCGCAAGGCTCACAAAATCATTTTAGACCCAAGTCACACCCTGTACCTGGACTTTGAATTACTCCCCTCTGGGCGCAGGTATAGGGCCCCCCTCAGCAGGAAAAACACAATGAGACAATCATTTGTGCCAGGTGTGATATCCCTCCGAAACAGCTCGGGCGAATGTTCCTATTGACTCCGTAAGGCCAGCAGGCTAGTCTTTTCTTCTTCTTTATTTCATGTTTTACTTCTTATTTCTTACTATTATTATTTTTATTGGTGCGTAACTGTTATGAAAGTTGTGTTGTCAATTTTGTTTTGTATTTAAACGCCACTTTAAATGTGCATGTGACACTGCAACAACATTTCCCCATGGGGACAATAAAGTCAGGAAGTAAGTAAGTAAGAGAGAGAGAGAGGTGTGAGTCAGCTAAAACTTTATTTACAAACAGACCAACACTCTCCTCTCCTACCAACCCGACTGAACTCACCGGTATCGACCAGAAACACTCCGTAGTTATTATGCAGGTCCGAGCTGTCTGGGCAGCTCTCTATGCCTTGCAGATAAACTTCATTGGCCTCCGCAAACCGCTTCTATAATAAAAAGAATACGATATCAATAAAATAGTTATATTGAATTATTAAGTATGAAGTGATATGTGTGAAATTGTGGCTATGCTGAGATACGGTCAGATAGAACCTGTGGTAATACAAGGTTAAGGAGTCAGCTAGTGTTTAATAAAACAAACCAAAGTAATGGTACAGTGACTGGAGTTCCCGGCAGCGAGAATAACCATCTACAGACAATTTCAATTGAATTCTGAATCCATGGAAAGGGCGAAGGGAAGGGTAGATATCGCAGAAATCACATTGCCTAACATGCTCTTACAAAAGTGTGTGTGTGTGAGTGCATACTAAGTATGTATGTGAGAGAATGTGTGTATTTTTGTGTTTGTATGCAACCAGTGCATAGATTGAGATATCACTGGAATGCCGTGTGTATTACCTGCAAAGCATGTGTGTGTGTGTGTGTGTGTGTGTGTGTGTGTGTGTGCGTGTGTGTGTGTATTACCTGCTCTGCATAAAGTGATGCTAGACTGGAATAGGCGTCAGCGAAGTGTGGACCGAACCGAATGGAGTCCCTCAACAGAGCCTCCGCCTCTTCCTTCTTCCCTTGGGACCTGAAATAACATCATCATCGTCAACATCATCATATGGCTATGTTGTGTCCGTTTTCTGCTGACACACACACACCCGCTGTGTATCCATACAGTAGATGACCTGGAAACAGTGTCAGGCCCAGCAGGAGTAATGGGAACCAATGTTGGGTCTGTCTCTAGGCCCGAGGCTGTATGTTCACAGGTCGTAATTGAAAATATAGACCTGATGGATCTGTAGCGCAATGATGAAGTTAATTTGTGTTTCTACATTAGAGCTAGCCAGGCTAGCGTGTGTGTGTGTGTGTGTTATAAACACTTTACACTCCCATCAATGTTGATGTTGATGGATCTGCAGCTCAATAATGGAGTTAATTTGTGTTGCCATTATTGCCGTGTTTCTCCATTAGAGCCAGCCAGGCAAGCAGGAATGCTGCTGTGTGTGTACTACAAACACCGTACACACCCATCAATGAGAAGAGAGTAGCTGGGGGCAATAATGCAGACAGTAAACAAACAGTAACAGAAATCTCCCACTGTCTTGGCTAATGCCAAGTCTGCTGCACTGGTGTGTCTGTCCTGGTGTGTGTGTGTGTGTGTGTGTGTGTGTGTGTGTGTGTGTGTGTGTGTGTGTGTGTGTGTGTATGAAAGTGTTTTGTTGTTCTAACGAGACCCCCCCGCAGCCCCTCCTCTTTGTGTCAACCCAGTGATTTCATGAGTGCTCTGTTTATCTGTGTGTTAAACAAATGTTTTTCCAATCAGCTTTCTGCCAGAGTGACAGGGATGAGTAGAGCAGAGCAGTGTCGATGATATGACAACCACGCACACACACACACACACACACACACACACACACACACACACACACACACACACACACACACAGCCCTATTGAGCAACAAGCAGAACAGCTCGCCACTGCGTGTCTAAACTATTTCCACTCAGCGCTATGACTTGGTGAGAAAGAACATTCTGCTAATGTAAGCCATTTAACCTCAGGTAGTGCACTTTGTGTCACTCGTTATGTGAGCTGCAGGGAAAGTGTGTGTGTTTGTGCGTGTGTTTGTGTATGTACGAATGAATGGGGTGCGAGCCTTGTGCCGAGGCCTCTGAGTGCATGCACAATGTGTGTGTGTGTGTGTGCACGCATGTCGTGTGTCCATGCATGTGTGTGCATATGCATGCATGTGTGTGTGCGTATATCCTACTTGAGCAGGTTTCCCAGGTTGAACAGGGCTCTGTTGTGCTGGGGGTTGGTGTCCAGGGCGGTCCTGTAGTAGTGCTCGGCATCATCTGGGTGGCGTGTCAGAGTACCCAGGTTGTTCATGGCACTGGCATGGCGAGGGTACAACCTGGAGAGGTTAGATGAGGGGGAAGGGAGGAGGAGAGCAGGAAAGTAGTTCAGGTAGAAAAAGGAGAAGAAAAAAAACAGGTATCTTCAAGTTCCAATCTGGAAGAAAACATTCTTCTTTCATCACATTTTGTGATGTGACCGATAATGGTTGAAAAGCCTGATGAAAAGCCTGATCGGTCTGGTCCTTGAAATCAGTGACGGCGATAGGAAGCAATTTAGCACTTTGGGGGCATGTGACCCTTCTCATGTATCCTTACATGACCCCATAGCGCTACAAGAAGACAATATGACCCCCATGATACCGTCATTAGGATAAGTGGTTGTTATCCTGATAACGGTTATCATACCCCAAATGGCTTCTGTAAATCAATCATTCTAGAGCATCTGAATAAGGCATGAAACGCTCTTATAGAGCATCTGAATAAGGCATGAAACACTCTTATAGAGCATCTGAATAAGGCATGAATGCTCTTTTAGAGCATTGAGTGCTTTAAGAAAGGATCGGGTCAAAGGTGGCATGCAATTGCAACCCATTTGTATTATTAGTGGCATAACTATGAGAGACACCCATCACAACCCCGGGGGCAAGAGGTGAAACAACGCCACGGCAACCGTGTCCATTTACATGGCAACTTAGTCTCCTTTCCATTGGCTAATCACAGTTTACGTTGCCTTTCAGTGTGACACTGTGTTACGGATACAAGTATCCTGTGTGTGTATCTTGTGTGTGTGTTTCTTTTCTCTCCTTCTCCCCTCACAGGTGAAAATCATCACTCCCCAATCAGTCACCAATCCAATCATCAATCAGAAGACACACCTCCTCCTGTTTCCTACCCTATCACAGTTCCTTTCCCTTGGTTTAAAAGCTCTTACAGCTCAATCTCTCTGTAAATGCCATGTCTGTAGGTCTCTTTGTTTCACTCTCTCTTTGTGTATTAACCTCTCTTTTGTTTGAGCACCTCCATAGCACTTTGTCCTCACCTGTGAGTATTGTTTTTGGTTATGGTGTTTGTTTGTTTGCTGGTGGGAAAAGGGGAAACCAAGACAAGTCGCCCATGGGCATACACTACCCGTCGGTAGACTTTGTTAAATACACTAGTTAGAACTGGGCGGACCACCCACTGTATTTTTGGTTAGTTAGCTGTTGTTAAAGTAGGCTAGTCTAGCTTAGGGGTGTTTTTAAATACTTATTGTTTCTTTCCTTGGGTCCAGCTCAGCCCCTTTTCCTGCTCCCCCCCATTACCGTGTGTTTATTAATAAACCCTGAGTTTGACGGTAGATTTCAGTAGTCGTGATTATTTCGTTCTCACTTTTTTACTTTGTCACTATTATAATTTGCATGAGTTACGTTACGGGTCTCATTACCACCCCCCCCCCCTAGACGGTCGGGCCAAAAGGGATTCGTAACACACTGCCTCGAAAGGAAGCAGTGTGGACTTAGTGGCACGCACACTGATGTAAGCACACTATTGATCTCCACACACACACACCATCACCCACACACACACCATCACCCAATCTAATGTCTTAGCAGGGGACCAGAACACGAAACCTGAAAAACAAACGAATAAAACAACCTCTAAAGAATGCAACAAAACCCACAACTCCAGGCTATAACAACATCGCCTCTCTCTCTTATCACCTTTTAGCCCAAATGAAAAACAAGAAAAATTGCCTATGAAAAGAATTGAAAGTGGAAGTAAAGTGCCTGGGGGATAAAGTTTGTCAGTGTCTGATTTTTAAAAAAGCACCCTATTCCAGAAGTACTTGAAGAAAGGAGGAGATGGTAATGTCATTGGTCAATGAATGTATAATGCCTTGCCCAGCAGACTGTAGACCAATCGCGTTCACGTTGTCATGCTGCGTCACGCAGTTGCTGAGTTAAGCGTCACACAACCCCTTCTACCTACGTAATGTCACGATTTCAAAGCTATATGGTATTAAAGAGAACAAGTTAATTAATTCACATCTTGGTAATATTTGTAATGCTGTGTTTCTCGTTCACGTAATTCATGTACATTTTTGAGCTAGGGCAAAATGGACTCCCACTTGACTCCCATTTGTCCAGATTGCCCAGTGCGGCCCATTGACAACATACAAGCAACGTATACAATGACCGTTAATAAGAATCGAATGCAGTTTACCATCTCATTTCTTCAAGTATTTCTGACTATTACACTAACTTTGACAGAACCCGATGGGAACTGGTCGAAGGTAGTGGACTATATAGAGAAAAGGGTATAATTTCAGAGCAGCCTCTGTATAGAGAGTCATTTGGTTTGGAGTGGGATAAAAGGAGTGAAGGGTTCTGGACAGGATTATAACAGCACACCTGCTGTTGCTATACGTAGATACAGGCATTAGAGGGGAACATGAAAAGAGAGAGGGAGAAAGAGAGCGAGGGGGGAGCACACTTCTGCTTGTCAGAGATAGGGGAAGGGGGTGAAATGATGGGGTATTCGGAGGATGGAGATGGACGGATAGGGGGATGAAATGATGGGGTATTCGGAGGATGGAGATGGACGGATAGGGGATGAAATGATGGGGTATTCGGAGGATGGAGATGGACGGATAGGGGGATGAAATGATGGGGTATTCGGAGGATGGAGATGGATGGATAGGGGATGAAATGATGGAGGATGGAGATGGATGGACGGGGATGAAATGATGGGGTATTCAGAGGATAGAGATGGACGGATAGGGGATGAAATGATGGGGTAGTCGGAGGATGGAGATGGACGGATAGGGGGATGAAATGATGGGGTATTCGGAGGATGGAGATGGATGGATAGGGGATGAAATGATGGGGTATTCAGAGGATAGAGATGGACGGATAGGGGGATGAAATGATGGGGTATTCGGAGGATGGAGATGGACGGATAGGGGGATGAAATGATGGGGTATTCGGAGGATGGAGATGGATGGATAGGGGATGAAATGATGGGGTATTCAGAGGATAGAGATGGACGGATAGGGGATGAAATGATGGGGTATTCGGAGGATGGAGATGGACGGATAGGGGATGAAATGATGGGGTATTCAGAGGATAGAGATGGACGGATAGGGGATGAAATGATGGGGTATTCGGAGGATGGAGATGGACGGATAGGGGATGAAATGATGGGGTATTCAGAGGATAGAGATGGACGGATAGGGGATGAAATGATGGGGTATTTGGAGGATGGAGATGGACGGATAGGGGGATGAAATGATGGGGTATTCGGAGGATGGAGATGGATGGATAGGGGATGAAATGATGGAGGATGGAGATGGATGGACGGGGGATGAAATGATGGGGTATTCAGAGGATAGAGATGGACGGATAGGGGATGAAATGATGGGGTATTCGGAGGATGGAGATGGACGGATAGGGGATGAAATGATGGGGTATTCGGAGGATGGAGATGGATGGATAGGAGGATGAAATGATGGGGTATTCAGAGGATAGAGATGGACGGATAGGGGATGAAATGATGGGGTATTCGGAGGATGGAGATGGACGGATAGGGGATGAAATGATGGGGTATTCGGAGGATGGAGATGGATGGATAGGGGATGAAATGATGGGGTATTCAGAGGATAGAGATGGACGGATAGGGGGATGAAATGATGGGGTATTCGGAGGATGGAGATGGACGGATAGGGGATGAAATGATGGGGTATTCAGAGGATAGAGATGGACGGATAGGGGATGAAATGATGGGGTATTCGGAGGATGGAGATGGACGGATAGGGGATGAAATGATGGGGTATTCGGAGGATGGAGATGGATGGATAGGGGATGAAATGATGGGGTATTCAGAGGATAGAGATGGATGGATAGGGGATGAAATGATGGGGTATTCAGAGGATGGAGATGGACGGATAGGGGATGAAATGATGGGGTATTCGGAGGATGGAGATGGATGGATAGGGGGATGAAATGATGGGGTATTCGGAGGATGGAGATGGACGGATAGGGGATGAAATGATGGGGTATTCGGAGGATGGAGATGGATGGATAGGGGAGGAAATTATGGGGTATTCAGAGGATAGAGATCGATGGATAGGGGATGAAATGATGGGGTATTCAGAGGATGGAGATGGACGGATAGGGGATGAAATGATGGGGTATTCGGAGGATGGAGATGGATGGATAGGAGGATGAAATGATGGGGTATTCAGAGGATAGAGATGGACGGATAGGGGATGAAATGATGGGGTATTCGGAGGATGGAGATGGACGGATAGGGGATGAAATGATGGGGTATTCGGAGGATGGAGATGGATGGATAGGGGGATGAAATGATGGGGTATTCAGAGGATAGAGATGGACGGATAGGGGGATGAAATGATGGGGTATTCGGAGGATGGAGATGGACGGATAGGGGATGAAATGATGGGGTATTCAGAGGATAGAGATGGACGGATAGGGGGATGAAATGATGGGGTATTCGGAGGATGGAGATGGACGGATAGGGGGATGAAATGATGGGGTATTCGGAGGATGGAGATGGATGGATAGGGGGATGAAATGATGGGGTATTCAGAGGATAGAGATGGATGGATAGGGGATGAAATGATGGGGTATTCAGAGGATGGAGATGGACGGATAGGGGGATGAAATGATGGGGTATTCGGAGGATGGAGATGGATGGATAGGGGATGAAATGATGGGGTATTCGGAGGATGGAGATGGATGGATAGGGGATGAAATGATGGGGTATTCGGAGGATGGAGATGGATGGATAGGGGGAAATTATGGGGTATTCAGAGGATAGAGATCGATGGATAGGGGATGAAATGATGGGGTATTCAGAGGATGGAGATGGACGGATAGGGGGATGAAATGATGGGGTATTCGGAGGATGGAGATGGATGAATAGGGGGATGAAATGATGGGGTATTCAGAGGATAGAGATGGATGGATAGGGGGATGAAATGATGGGGTATTCGGAGGATGGAGATGGATGGATAGGGGGATGAAATGATGGAGGATGGAGATGGATGGACGGGGGATGAGGAATATAGAAGGGGGGAATGGAACTGAGGGAGGTCTGAGATATGCATCCCTATATACACACACACACACACACACACACACTCTAGCTAAGCCGGCTCACGGAGCATCCTTCAGTGAGCCTCTACATCTCTGCCAGGGGGAATGGAAAGGTAAAAAGAACAAACCGTAGAAAGAGAAAAGAATGATCCCACTGGACCTAAACCCTTCTGTCCAAATAAGTCAAACTGGCTCTAGCCAGCCCCTGGTAAACTGGGAGAGAGGAGAAAGGAGGAGGGAGAGAGGAGGGGGGAGAGAGGCGAGGGGAGAGAGGAGGAGGGAAGAGAGACTCAGATACAGTAGTAGAAGACACACAGCATGATTTCCTTGCTCAGTCAAATACTAATGACTGAGACAAACAACTCTCACACACACTCACAACCACACATAAACAAAATGACAGAGCACTGTAAGGATAATCAGTTATGACTCAAGAAGAAGGGGGATGGTAGGGGGAGGGGAGAAAAAGGGAAAGCTGGACTGGGGGATAAATATATAGTCTTCTGGGTCTGTAGGAGCTGGACTGGGGGATAAATATATAGTCTTCTGGGTCTGTAGGAGCTGGACTGGGGGATAAATATATAGTCTTCTGGGTCTGTAGGGGCCAGTGACAGGCAGAACAAATGGATCTCCTCTTTCATTAGGTACAGTGCTGCGTGTGTGTATCTCACTGAGATGAATGGAGTGAAAGCATCGAACTGAGACAAGGCCATTACATGGTTGAGAATATGCAATCTAGTGTGTGTGTGTGTGTGCCTGTCTCTGTGTGTGTGTGTGTGTGTGTGTGTGTGTGTGTGTGTGTGTGTGTGTGTGTGTGCAAGCATTAGAACGTGTGTGCGCCTTTATGCATTTATGTGCAGCAAACAGAGTTCCTCTGATTTAATAAAAGAGTGTTTTGTAATTAATTGAGTGGGCGGACCATCAACCTAAGACAATCAATAACGTGTCTCCTACTTAAAGTAATTCATTCTAGTTACTTAAGGCCTGGAGGTACAGTCTAGACACTATAGGGACGACATGCCATATGAAGAAAGATGTCCTCTGTTTGTCCTGGTGCGCGGGCGGAGGGCTGAACTGTTCTCCATTGAGACCTACCTGACCGTTTCATGACCGCTTGCTGATTGAGGTTTGGAGCCAAACTTTCTGACCGTTTCTCAGGGGGTTTTCTTACCTCAACTGTAATTTTGACTGTAACTTGAACACTTTATCTTTCAGGTCCTGGAGTGACTGAGGCCACCTGAGGTTCCAAACATGTGGTTTTGGCAGAATGACCGAATCCCTCAACGTTGAAAGCTGATGGTGTTATTGTGGTTGAGGAATGCCTGTGGTTTGGCGGGACTGTGTCCCATTGACATGGTGATCAGGATGAAACACGTAAACCCCCTCATATTACTGTAGTTTTACTTTATTGGACACTGAGACTGACTTTAGAGCAGATTTGTAGTGGTGTAAACAGCAAAAGCTCTGATATTATGGACACTATAACTGACCTGAGAGCAGTTTTGTAGTGGTGGATGGCCTCCTGGTGGCGCCCTCTGTCTTTCAGGAAGTTGGCATAGTTGTAGTGAACCTTGGCGTTGTGAGGCAGCGTCTGGATGCCAGACCTGTAGAGAGAGCGAGAGAGAGGATGAGGAATAAGTAGGAGAGGCAGTGAAACAGATGTGTGCTTGCACTAGCTAGCAAGTGATTTTGGGCACTGTTAAACAGTAGTATAACTTGTGCTTATTTACGATAGTTTGAAGTTGTAGACATGATATTGTTCTCAGAAATCAGTCCTGAGTGCGCAGCCTGACTCGATAGACTATATGCAGTGCACTGACTAGTTTTTCATGCACGCTTTTTTACTTGAGAAATAACGCACCACAAACCGTAGCTACATGTAAAATTATGCGACTAAGACCTCTTCGGCAACAACGTCTATATTAATGACCGATTTCTTCATTTATCTTAGATTAGTTCGGACTATTTTAAGGAAGTTACTGTTTTGAGGAAGTGGCTATGTTGTTGCTACGGTGACTCAGGAGGGACAAACAACAGTACCTGCCAGGATATGCAAACACAGCACGCCTACATCAAACCACACCCCCAAGACAACTCTCGTTTGGCTTCAGTCACGGACGCTAGCGTTTCTTAATGAGAAATCCTCAAAACAAGGCCAAATCAGGAAGTGCAGTCGCCCTTTACTGCATGCGAGTTCTATAGGTTATTGAATGTCTTTACATTGTCATCAATTTGACTGGGGGCACTGAATTTGCTTGTCCTGGTCCATTGTGGATTGATACTACAGTTGAATAAAAAGCATAGGCTACAGTAACGCATGATAGCATCAGTAAAAAAAAAAGAATCCAATATGTTTGTTGTGTTGAAAGTCAACATTGTTGTAACTGGCTTCAAGGAGCCTACACGTCTTCCCTCATCGCACTTCTCCTCAAATAAAACAACACTAGGCTCCAGTAAATTGTATATGTGTGGGGCACGTTCTCAAGAAGCAAAATATAGCCTAGGCCTACCGTTGCTACTGCATTATAGGACTGAATCATTGAAATATGTTTTGGAGAAGCGCGTCTCTGATAACCGGATGAGAGGCCCTGCTTGGAGGTGGGGATGGATACCTGAACAAGTGAAATGAAATACGCAGGTAAGCATTTGTGTGTATGTTTTAGGATGTGGAGTATAATAGGTAACCTTCTATGGATAGGCTACTTTGCGAGGCAAGGATAAAAAAAGACAATGCATTGCCATTGAACCGGCCTTCGTTAGTAGCCGAGGCCTAAGTTAAGGGTAGCCTATGGAGGGCTTGGTCTTTAATCATATGAACCGAAAAAAAGCTATCTGTTTTTTAAAATAACAATATTTCTACATAGGATGGGGTCAGAAGCATGATATCGTAAAACTGCTTCTCTCGTTCCATGATACTGTTTGCACACATAGGCCTAAATGTCTTTACGCGTAGCATTTGCCTGTCTATACAAAATACTAATATCGTATCGTTGCCTATTTGTAGATTTCCCCCCAAAACATCTGCTGTTGATATGGCATTATAGGAGGACTGAATAGTTTGAACGGGTGTTTCTTTGGTAATCGGACGAGGGTCGCTCTTTGAAAATGGAGATGCATAGCCTACTCGAACAAGTTAAATGAATTATGCAGATATGTGAATTATGAATAATAAAAAGCATGAGGGCTAAAACCTCTCAAATATTTCAAAGCACTCTCAGTAGACCATTTTAAAACCCTTTATTCATTGGCTATTTGGCAAATGGTCAGGATAAAAAGATAGAAATATGAGATGCTGCTAAACCAGCCTTGATTAAGTGGAGGGTAGAGGCTCTGCTTGGTTTTGGACGGAAACCAATAGTTTCAAACTACGAGATTCACCGGAGCAAAAGGCACTATGTCGTGGCTGGATAGGCTGAGCTGTTTTTAAGGACACACCTCAAATATTGCCACCCCTCCCACGGCAGCACAAGCTAGCTGATGTTAGACAAAATTAAATTGCCTAACCTGGCATTAGGGCTAGAAAATAACAGTGCACCAGTTTTCACATTACGAAATTGCAAACTAACGTGTGCCTCTTTAGCGATTCCAGAATGAGAGATGGAGGTAGGGAGGGATGGGGTAGGGAGTGAGGGATGGGGTAGGGAGGGATGGATGGAGGTAGAGAGGGATGGATGGATGGAGGGATGGAGGTAGGCAGGGATGGGGTAGGGACTGAGGGATGGGGGTAGGGAGTGAGGGATGGAGGTAGGCAGGGATGGGGTGAGGGATGGGGGAGTGAGGGATGGGGGTAGGGAGTGAGGGATGGGGTAGGGAGGGATGGAGGTAGGCAGGGAGGTAGGGAGGGATGGAGGTAGAGAGGGATGGAGGTAGGGAGGGAGGGATGGAGGTAGGGAGGGAGGGATGGGGGTAGGGAGGGATGGAGGTAGGGAGGGATTGAGGTAGAGAGGGATGGAGGTAGGGAGGGAGGGATGGGGGTAGGGAGGGAGGTAGGGAGGGATGCAGGTAGGGAGTGAGGGATGGGGTAGGGAGGGATGGAAGTAGAGAGGGATGGTGGTAGGGAGGGAGGGATGGGGGTAGGGAGGGAGGTAGGGAGGGATGCAGGTAGGGAGTGAGGGATGGGGTAGGGAGGGATGGAGGTAGAGAGGGATGGATGTAGGGAGTGAGGGATGGAGATAGGCAGGGATGGGGTAGGGAGTGAGGGATGGGGTATGGAGTGAGGGATGGGGTAGGGAGTGAGGGATGGGGTAGGGATTGAGGGATGGGGGTAGGGAGTGAGGGATGGGGTAGGGGGAGGTAGAGATGGATGGGGTAGGGAGTGAGGGATGAGGTAGGGAGTGAGGGATGGGGTAGGGAGTGAGGGATGGGGTAGGGAGTGAGGGATGTGGTAGGGAGTGAGGGATGGGGTAGTGAGTGAGGGATGGGGTAGGGAGTGAGGGATGGGGTAGGGAGTGAGGGATGGGGGTAGGGAGTGAGGGATGGGGTAGGGAGGGATGGAGGTAGGCAGGGAAGTAGGGAGGGATAGAGGTAGAAAGGGATGGAGGTAGGGAGGGAGGGATGGGGGTAGGGAGGGATGGAGGAAGGGAGAGATTGAGGTAGAGAGGGATGGAGGTAGGGAGGAGGGATGGGGGTAGGGAGGAGGGACGGGGGTAGGGAGGGAGGTAGGGAGGGATGCAGGTAGGGAGGGAGGGATGGGGGTAGGGAGGGAGGTAGGGAGGGATGGGGGTAGGGAGGGAGGTAGGGAGGGATAGAGGTAGAGAGGGATGGAGGTAGGGAGGGATAGAGGTAGGGAGTGAGGGATGGGGTAGGGAGGGATGGAGGTAGAGAGGGATGGAGGTAGGCAGGGATCCTCCCTACCTCCATCCATCCTCCCCCATCCATCCATCCTCCCTACCCCATCCATCCTCCCTACCCCATCCCTCACTCCCATCATCCTCACTCCCTACCCGCAACCCCCACTCCCTACCCCATCCCTCACTCCCTACCTCATCCCTCACTCCCTACCCCATCCCTGCCTACCTCCATCCCTGCCTACCTCCATCCCTCTCTACCCCCATCCCTCCCTACCCGCATCCCTCCCTCCCTACCTCCATCCCTCTCTACCTCTATCCCTCCCTGCGTAGGAGAGAGGAAGAGTAAATAGAAGGAGAGAGGAAGGGTAAATAGTAGGAGAGAGGAAGGGTAAATAGAAGGAGAGAGGAAGGGTAAATAGTAGGAGAGAGGAAGGGTAAATAGTAGGAGAGAGGAAGGGTAAATAGTAGGAGAGAGGAAGGGTAAATAGAAGGAGAGAGGAAGGGTAAATAGTAGGAGAGAGGAAGGGTAAATAGTAGGAGAGAGGAAGAGAGAAGGAGAGATGAAGGGTAAATAGTAGGAGAGAGGAAGGGTAAATAGTAGGAGAGAGGAAGGGTAAATAGAAGGAGAGAGGAAGGGTAAATAGTAGGAGAGAGGAAGAGTAAATAGAAGGAGAGATGAAGGGTAAATAGTAGGAGAGAGGAAGGGTAAATAGTAGGAGAGAGGAAGGGTAAATAGTAGGAGAGAGGAAGGGTAAATAGTAGAGAGAGGAAGGGTAAATAGTAGGAGAGAGGAAGGGTAAATAGAAGGAAGAGGAAGGGTAAAAGTAGGAGAGAGGAAGGGTAAATAGTAGGAGAGAGGAAGAGTAAATAGTAGGAGAGATGAAGGGTAAATAGAAGGAGAGGAAGAGGAAATAGTAGAGAGAGAGGAAGAGTAAATAGTAGGAGAGAGGAAGGGTAAATAGTAGGAGAGAGGAAGAGTAAATAGTAGGAGAGAGGAAGAGTAAATAGTAGGAGAGAGGAAGAGTAAATAGAAGGAGAGAGGAAGGGTAAATAGTAGGAGAGAGGAAGGGTAAATAGAAGGAGAGGAAGGGTAAATAGTAGGAGAGAGGAAGAGTAAATAGTAGGAGAGAGGAAGGGTAAATAGTAGGAGAGATGAAGGGTAAATAGTAGGAGAGAGGAAGGGTAAATAGTAGGAGAGAGGAAGGGTAAATAGAAGGAGAGAGGAAGGGTAAATAGTAGGAGAGAGGAAGGGTAAATAGTAGGAGAGAGGAAGGGTAAATAGTAGGAGAGAGGAAGGGTAAATAGAAGGAGAGAGGAAGGGTAAATAGTAGGAGAGAGGAAGAGTAAATAGTAGGAGAGAGGAAGAGTAAATAGTAGGAGAGAGGAAGAGTAAATAGTAGGAGAGAGGAAGGGTAAATAGTAGGAGAGAGGAAGGGTAAATAGTGGGAGAGAGGAAGGGTAAATGTGTGTGGAAAGAGCGAACCTCTCTAATGTGCTACTGGTGATGAATAACTCAAGCCATTCCATTAATCCAGGGTCTGACACGCACACGCACCCCATCCCACCCACCACTCACCCCATACCACTGACCTGAAGAGGGCCTCCCGGGACAGCCAGATGTCGTTCTGTTGAACGGTCTTCCAGGAGAAGAGCAGGAGGAGCAGCAGCGTGGAGACGGTCAGGGCCGTGGTGCCCCAGCGACCCACCACAGAACACAACCTGCCCAGGCCATGGGCCACCAGGATACAGTAACCCATACTGGGGGAGGAGGGAGGGGGTAAAGGGGAGCGAGAGGGAGAGGGGAGGGCAGAAAGATGGGGATGAAAGGTCAGAGAGAAGAAGGGGTGAAGATGAGGGGGAGAGGAGTGGGGGGACAGAGAGAAGGTAGAGAAAGGTATGAGTGAGGAGGGGAGGCAGGGAAAGGGAGGGGAGTTGGTAGAAGTAAAGAGGGGGAAGGGAGAGATGTCGTACAGGGAAGGAGAGAAAAAGAGGAAGGAGAGGAGGGGAGCCGGAATGTGGGGGGGAGAGAGAAAGAGAGGTATCTTTCAATTATCTTCCACTCAATCATCTCCAGTCCAGTGCTGCAGAGTAAATACATACATGAATAAGACGTTCTGCTCACCAAGACTCTCCAAGACATTCACTACTCTGAGACCAATGTGCTTCTCTAGTGTTTTCCCTGGACGGGATTCAAGAAGAAAAAGACACGTAGTAGGCCCTTGCTAGAACAGGAAGCTCTCATTGGCCGCTCATACACTTCCTGTTTATGGTTAAGACGTTCCTGGTCGCCGTGGAGACGGAAGACAGATGACTGTCCTGACAGTTTGAGGTAAACATAGTGATGAGCCACTCCCTTAGTTCGAGGAGTCTGATGGCTTTAACAGCACATCCACACACACACACACACACGCACACACACACACACACACACACACACACACACACACACACACACACACACAGACACACACACACAGAGAAAAGCAGGCCAGCGGACACACAAACACACCCAAGAAAATGACGTGCTTTTCAGTTATCCAGAGTTCAAGAAGTCCTAGAAGTCTAGCCAAGAATCTCCCCTCTCCAGTCCCACATTAACCTGTTTTTCCACAGGAAATATAACATGGCTGCTTCCTTACAATCCCCTACCTCCCCAAACACACACACACCTAAGACTGAACAAACCCCATCTCCCACCCCAATGCTGTCTCACACCCCTGTGTATGTGTGTGTGTGTGTGTGTGTGTGTGTGTGTGTGTGTGTGTGTGTGTGTGTGTGTGTGTGTGTGTGTGTGTGTGTGTGTGTGTGTGTGTGTGTAGGTGTGTGTGTGTATGTGTGTGTATTAGCACAGGGTAAACAGGGCTCTCTCATTCATTCCACACCATTGCAGTTCCCCTACAAACCCAGACAGAAGGTAGGAAAGTAAATCACACCAGGAGATATTCTGAGAAAACTACACCGGAGAAAATCAGCTTAAGAGAGAGAGAGAGACAGAACATGAGAACAGGTTGAAAAAAGAGAGGAGGCAGAAAATACGGTGTTAAAAATACAGATGTGATAGAATGATTCTAGACACACAGAGAGGAGGAGAGAGTGATTGAAACCGAGGGAGACTAAATGGGAGAGAGCTAGCGGCCAGCTATTTAAAGGCTGTCTGCTGATTTACAGTATCCTCCTGAGTGTGTGTGTCAGAGACAGAGAAAAAAAGAGAGAGAGAGAGAGACAGTCAGCCCATTGACACCCCTATCAGACCACAGCAAAATCAGTCTACTTGAACAGAGCAATACTCAATCATGAGGCATCAAAGCCAAAGGAACTGAGTAACATTAAGAAATGCTATAGATGGAAGGAATGCAGTTTGGAAACCTACCAAAAAACAATTAGGCAACAACAAATTCAATCCCTTTTAAACAATTTCCTGGGGAAAACTTTCCACTGCAAAAGTGAAGGTGTAAACTTGGCAGTAGAAAATCTTAACAGTATATTTGACCTCTCAGCTTCCCAATCAAATCTAAAAATCTAAAATAGAAAACCGAAGAAAATGAACAACAAACAAACAAATGGTTTGATGAAGAATGCAAAAATCTAAGAAAGAAATAGA